>NW_020202945.1:19235-22058 GCF_001531365.2 Cynara cardunculus var. scolymus
GAATTGTGGGACCTAAGTGAGTATACGGGCTACTTATGGTCGTTTGTAAAATAATGGGGCACATTGGTCAGGAAAGGCTCAGTAGCGTCTCAAGTTTTAGGACCCGGTACGGTCATTACAAATTTTTGGTTATGTCATTCGGGTTAACCAATGCACCGGCGGTCTTTATGGATCTGATGAATAGGGTTTGCAAACCATACTTGGATAAATTCGTAATCGTCTTCATAGATGACATACTAATTTTTTCACGAAGCAAAAAGGATCATGAGCATCACCTAAGATTGATATTAGAGCAACTTAGGGACCGCAAATTGTATGCAAAATTCTCCAAATGCGAATAATTGATTCGTGAAGTACAATTTCTTGGTCATGTGGTTAATGAAAAAGGGATTCATGTAGACCCTGCAAAAATTGAGGCCATTAAGAAATGGGAAACCCCGAGAACCCCGACAGAGATTCGACAATTTCTTGGTTTAGCAGGCTATTATCGGCGATTCATTACGAATTTTTCAAAAATTACGCAACCACTCATAGCTTTAACTCAGAAAGACAAGAAGTTTGTTTGGGGAGAGAAACAGGAAGAAGCATTTGAGACCCTTAAGCAAAGACTATGTAATGCACCTATTTTATATGTACTAGAGGGTTCGGGAAACTTTGTGGTCTATTGTGACGCATCACATCAAAGTTTAGGATGCGTACTAATGCAAAGAGATAAGGTTATTGCATATGCTTCAAGACAACTCAAAGTGCACGAGAAGAACTATACTACGCATGACCTATAATTGTGAGCCGTAGTATTTGCACTTAAGATTTGGAGACACTACCTTTATGGTACCAAGTGCACTGTATTCACTAATCACAAAAGCCTTCAACACATCATCAACCAAAAGATGTTAAATATGAGACAGAGAAGGTGGGTTGAACTACTTAGTGATTACGATTGTGAAATTAAGTACCATCCCGACAAAGCAAATGTGGTAGCCGATGCTCTAAGTAGGAAGGAAATAGTGAAACCAACAAGGGCGAGGGCTTTGGGAGCATTAGTAAACACAAGTTTGAAAGCACAAATTCTCAAAGATCAAAAAGAAGCATTAAAGAAAGAGAATTTGATGAATGAGACTCTCCACCACATAGAGACTAAGTTTCATTTGAAATCCGACGGAGTGAATTACTTGGGAAATAGGGGTTTGGATACCTAAGATTGGAAATCTTAGATCAATAATTTTGAACGAAGCTCATCGATCAAAATATTCAATTCACCCGGGAGCAGATAAAATGTATAAGGATTTAAGGGAACATTATTGGTGGCCTGGAATGAAGAAAGACATTGCCCTGTATGTAAATAAGTGCTTAACTTGTGCAATGGTCAAAGCCGAACACCAAAAACCTTCCGGTCTGCTTCATCAACCCGAGATTCGTCAATGGAAGTGGGAACAAATATCAATTGACTTCATAACTAAGTTACCCAGGACTGGAAAGGGGAATGATGCCATTTGGGTAATTGTAGATCGACTGACAAAATCTGTGCATTTCTTACCAATCCGAGAAGATTATAAGATGGAAAAGTTGGCTCAAATTTATATAAATAAAATTATAACTAGACATGGAGTACCTCATTCCATTCTCTCAGATAGAGACAGTCGATTTATGTCAAGATTTTGGCAGTCACTTCTACAAAGGTTGGGTATACGACTAGATCTAAGTACATCGTACCACCCGCAAACTGATGGGCAGACAGAAAGAACAATCCAAACTCTGGAAGACATGTTGCGCGCATGCGTTATAGATTTTGGTGGAAGCTGGGATACGCATCTTCCGTTAGTTGAATTTGCGTACAATAACAGTTACCATGCCAGTATCCAGTGTGCGCCCTATGAAGCCTTATATGGACGTAAGTACAAATCCCCACTCCTTTGGTTAGAACTCAGTGATCGACAAATAACCAGACCTGATGTTGTCTAAGAAACCACTGATAAGATTGTTATAATCAAGGATCGACTCAAGGCTGCAAGAGATCGTCAGAAAAGCTATGCCGATAATCGGAGGAGACCATTAGAGTTCCAAAAAGGGGATAAAGTATTTTTAAAAGTGTCACTATGGAAATGAATAATGCGCTTTGGAAAAAGAGGCAAATTGGGTCCCCGATATATTGGTCCCTTTGAAATAACTGAGAGGATTGGGCCAGTGGCATACAAGTTAAATTTACCACCAGAATTAGCGCTATTCATGATACATTTCATGTATCAAACCTCAAAAGGTGCTTAACAGACAAAACACTGGTTATGCCATTGGAAGACGTGCAAATTAACGATCACTTGCACTTCGTTAAAACACCCATAGAAATCATGGATAGAGAAATTAAGCAGTTGAGGCGTAGCAAGATCCCAATTGTAAAAGTTCATCAGACTTCAAAGCATGGACCGGAGTACACGTGGGAAAGAGAAGATTTTATGAAAAATAAGTATCCCCCACTTGTTCTCAAACGAGTCCAAAGTTAAGGACTGATGAACGAAATTTCGGGACAAAATTTTTCTGGCATGGGGAGACTGTGACATCCGTCATTTTTGGGCGTCAAGTTAGCACCTTATCGGATTTTTAAAATTAAGAATTATATTAGGATCCTGTCATGTTGATTAGAATTCATCTGGCTTAGTTCCCAAAATATAGTTCAGAAAATCCTATTTCGATGGGTAACTGATAAAGTTAACTTATGTAATGCCAAATTCATTAAAATTCTCGAAACAAAATAAAGTTGATATTATAAAAGTCCAAATTAAATTATAAAAAGTTTTATTCGAATGTCCAAATAATTTTACAAAAATT
>NW_020202945.1:22758-25618 GCF_001531365.2 Cynara cardunculus var. scolymus
GTTTTGAGCCTTCAAGTTCTTGATACAAGATTATGGTGCAAAAAGGGCATTGTTTGACAGAATCTTGCATGTATTTTAAAACGGTTTTATAAATCGTTATAGATTTACATTTATCGAGTGCAAGTTCATGTATTACTTTGCAAGAAATGATTTATGCATTGTAAATAGTTTTGTGCATATGAAAACCTGTGAACTCACCAACTCCTTGTAGTTGACGTTGTTTTATGTTTCATGCTTTTCAGGAAATGAGTAAAGAAGTGAAGTTTTTGGAGCATATTTGTAACAACAATGATTTTGTGTATTTTGTAAACTTTGTTTTAATTATTCAAACACCAACTTGGTTATGGATGTAAACTTGTAAAACTTATGGTGTTATTTATTATCTGTTGTTGTGACACGCTTACCTGTTACATCTCGTGTTTCCGCTTTAACGGGGTGTGACATTATATCTTACCTTTTTATACATGGGAAACGTTTACATCCATCCTCTATGTTTGATTTGATAGTTATATGAATGATGAACTTGAAAGGAGCTCTGGTTGGTATAACCAGAAGTTGTGGTCAAATGAACCAGAAGGGTCTGGTCCTATTATTTGATGAAATTTTTTCTAAGTCTGGTTCTTGCAACCAGAAGGTTGCTGGTTATTATGAATGATGAAATTATGTTCTTATTATATGAAAAGTTGATTTTAATCATGTTTTAGTGATCTTCACCCTGCAACTCCAAGGAAAAAATTATCTTTCTAGATCTTCAGGTCTAACCCTCATTTTGTCTTTCAAATACGTATTGCAGGAACAACTGAGTACATTGATAGTAAAGGAAAAGCGAAAATATAATTTGTTCCCCTATGTGCATATCTATTTGGAGATCAACCTATGGTTGTATTTTGAAGTTGAAATGTTATGTAGTAGAAGGACTTGTATTTTGGAATTTTTGAGTTGTGTATTTTATATCTTAGTTTCTTGTACTATGGACCTTAGTGGGATAATACACGTATTTCTTTAAATGAATTATGTGTTATATGCAATGTGAGATGTGGGGTGTTACATATAATAGCCATGGCTGTTTCTGACGAGGTCTATCACTATGTGATGAAGCTTAAAACCTCGAAAACCATGTGGGACACTATTTGTGTTTAATATGAAGGTACTTCTGAAGTACAAGAATCAAGAAATATTAATCTAGTAAGACTATATGAAAGTTTTCTTTGTGGAAAATCTGAATCTTTGTCTAAAGTACATCAATGATTTAATTGTCTTCTTATTGATTCGAAGACAATTGGAAGAGAATATTCCAACTTAGAAACACTAACAAAATTTCTTGAATGTTTGCCACAATCATGGGATAATTATACAATGTGTCTCAAGATGTCCAAGGACATGTCCTTTCTTTCTCTTAGTTCTCTTTATGGGATATTGCTTAATTTATGAGCAATACTGTTAGCTGAAGAAGAATCTTCTCAAAGACTCCAGGGAAATGAAAAGCTCTCTGTTAGCTTTGATATCTGATTGCCCTTCGGCTGAACCTTCTATTTCTTCTACTCCTTCCTCTTCTGTTTCTATCACTGACTTAGATCCTTCTAACTCTGAGGACTTGACAAACACTGATCTTTCAGAGTTTGACGAGTCGTTGTCCCTTCTAACTAACTCTTTCAGGAGGTTTGCCGAGAAAAGCAATTACCACAGGTCTGCTTCGCTGACCATATTTGAAAAGAAAAAGTCAAACATCTGTCAATGCAATGGTCACTTTGCTAGTGAGTGAAGGTCGAAGAAATCCACGAATCCATCTTCCAACCTAGTTAGCTCTCATATTCATTTTACGTAAAAGTATGAAAAAGTATTACTGCAAGTGTTGACAGAAGGGTTCTACCACAGAAGACTACAGAGGACCAACAACAGAAGATGATCATTCGTACAAGTCAAGATTGACAGAACCTCTGTTGTCTCTCATAGAGGTTCTGGAAACTGGTCCTCTGTTATCAAGTGCTTACAAGTCATATCCAGTAGAGCCTCTGGGATGGCTCACAGAGGGTCTGTAGTTTATCTTCTATGAAGTACCACTTCTCACTGCTTTACTTAGGTTTGTTGGCTGCACGTGCCTATCACGTGACTATGTTTGTAATCTGCTTTATTTGAACGACTTAGATCATTTCACTTGTCTAGGTCATGTCAGAAAAGCCGTTAGGAACTAGTATAAATAGCAACTTAGGCCTTTGTAATTTGAGGTGCTTCCATATTGTAATTGTCAATATTTTCAATAGAATTGAAAATCATTTGAAGCTTTTCTCTCGTGTTCTTCATTCTTCATCTGTGTGTTCTCGATTGATTTCTTACTCTGTTTGTTCATTCATTGTTTCCGCTGCACTGTTATTGTCTAAAAGATCATCCAGAGTATTTGATTAATATCATAAGCTGAATCTAAATGTCCTAACAATTGGTAACAGAGCAGGAATCAAATTCTAATTTGATTTATTTTGTTCTTGGTATTAATATGCATTTGCTCAAGAACACCAGTCATCTTCTTCAGGTTACCCTGTTTTACTCTACTCTATATGTTTCTTCTTATTCCTATTTTTCTTCTTCTTTCAATGGMGAATCTGGCCAATACATCTTTCATGAGCACTGGTTCTCAATCTAAACCTCCCACGCTTATACGTGAGGAGTACCCCCAATGGAAGGTGCGAATGGTTAATTTTCTGGAAGGAATTCACCCAAGGATTTGTGAATTTCTTTATAATCCTCCTTATGTCCCGATAAACTTAATTCCTAGAGTTCCAGCCACTGGAACAACTCTAGAAATTCCCGAGCATTATGAACCACGTCCTGTTGCAAACTGGAGTGATGAGGACAAAATTATGGT
>NW_020202946.1:0-8912 GCF_001531365.2 Cynara cardunculus var. scolymus
GACCTGAATTAAATTATAATAAAAAAATTAAATTAAAAAATTACAAAAAATTAAATTATTATTTTTCTGCATGAAGTACTGTTTATTAATTCATATTACTTAAAATTTAGATTAAAAGTAAATTGTACGTAAGTACAACTTATTAAAGCTCAATTTTTAAATTTGTATAACTAACTGCAAATAAACATAATCAAACATAGAAAAAACATCTCATTTTAAATATAAAAAATCTAAAGTTCTAATAGAATCATTATCTTTAACAAAATTATATTGTTAAGTCAAAAATAAGTTACTTCGTTATTATAACTAAATTAAATTATAATAAAAAATTGAATTATAAAATTATACAAAAAAGAGAGCTTTTAAATAGTTAATTTAACATTGATATCAATGTATTTTTTTTCAAAATTTTATGATATTTTCAAATTTATTTTTATTCAAAACATTGTCTTTTTCAAAACGACATAAACTGTATTATATCAACAGAAACAATAAATAAAACAAAACATTAAAATGAAGATGTACCTCGCTGCATTGTACGTTTATCCTTCTAGTTTTAAATATCGAAGATGTTACATGTTAATCAACGAAATGAAAGCTTTAAAGTTATAATGCCTAAAATATGAATCGGAACAAATTTACGTTTCATTTACATACAATCTTTCCTCTAAAAATTACTAGACATAAATTATGCAAACATGAGTGAGTTATTATACAACCCTTTACATTTGTACAACCAATACAACTCAATCTCAACCGTCAATTTAATTTCTTGAATATGTGATTTCATAAAAGTTTTGACTGTTTTCTAATATAAAGTATTGATCATAATTAATGAACTCTAGTTATCTTTCACAAATATTCAAATCATAATAAATGAACTCTCATCATTTCCATAAATATCTCAATTGATTGGGTTGCATTGGTTGTACAAATAGATATGGTTACATTTGAAATATACCCTGTATAAACATTGTTTTAGAAAATTACATGCCGCAATCAATTATTATAATAGATTTTGTTCCACCCTTAACAAATAATGATACCTATAAAACCCATTGTGATCAATACAAACATTATGATCGATAACCGATTAGGTGCTCATAAAACCAGACACATGCATTCTGGTTAATATAATAACACAAATCATATGAACAAATAATGTACAAACATCGTATTACACCTCATTTGTGATCTCCACTGTTTGACCCTTCTCCAAGTCTCCAAACACGAAATCAAGATTATAAAGCATAGTCGCCACGGTAACAGAACATAATAACACAAGCACCGGCCCAAAGATCCAAAGCACAAATGGAAGCGCTGAATAGAAGAGGCGGTTTCCGACTACATTAAGTACGAAACTCTTATCTAAAAGCTCTGACACATACGTGGAAGTCACAATCGTTGAATCTTGTGGACAGTTTATAAAAAAATTCACTTGGCTTATGCATCTAATCGAGAGAGAATGACACAAGAAAGAGAAGAGAAAGAAAACAAGGAGCGTTCCATACTTTAGGGTCACCATGAACTCTCCACTCGCCCCATAAAGAGTGTCATTTAGTGGCTTCTTAATACTGTAAGTACTGCCGATAACCGCTGCTAAACCAGAGCATAAAAGTATCGATGTGGTGGCCATTAGGGTTGATTCCATGATTGTGTTTCTTAACGTCTGAATGGCTAAGATGTTTTTCTTTTCATTTTCCTGTTGATTAATAGGTAAAATAGATGGATAAGGATGATAATGCTTAAACGTTAACAAACATATAATAGAAACTAATAATTTATCATGTGGTGAATGAATGAAATTTTTTAACGATCACAATATGACATGGTGATGTTTGTAAACTTTCTAAAGTTCAAATAAAATGTATGGTTGTGTACATGTGTTGTAGCTTTTTTAATATTATGTGATGCATGATTATGTCATATATATATATATATATATATATATATATATATATATATATAAGCATGTAAATGAATTGAATATTCAATGAACCGTTTCGTTCGTTTATATTCGTTTACTTAATAAACGAACGAAAATGAATAAGTTTTTTTTGTTCGTTTAGTTAAAGGAATGAACATGAATACATGTCTAATTCTTTCATTTATGTTCGTAAAAGTTCGTTTAGTTGTCGTATAATTAAAGTTATCATGATGACGCAAATGTCAAATATTCTCGTTTTCGTGACATCTTAATTAAGTTTGGTCTGCTTGCAAGATCTAAATTTTATTCGCTATCTTACCTTTATCAATATCGATTCTTAATTTTAGTATATATACATATCTAAATTTTATTCCTTTGACCGAGTCATACTATAATTGTTACAACCATATACTGTCGATCAACCGGATTATGCTTTTTTTTTTAAAATAAAAAATTGTAAGAATTCAAAGTCGTTACATACCTTCATAATATTGGATACCCATAACCGACGTCCATGGGCATTGACACCAATAACAGTGGAGAGTGGCTGAGTTCGAACCTTATGCCATAACCAAAGGTAATAGCTTATAGATATCATAAACGATAATGGTATCAATATCACATCAAGATAACCTTTTTGGAATTCCATTTCTTTGCATACAAATCTTTATTTCTCTTTCCCTCACCCTTATTTTCTAGCGATCTTGGGTAGTATATGGGACAATATGCGTACATATAGAGCGGGTTTGAGGGTGGTGAAAAGGTCAGGGACTTGATGATAATGATATATTGCAATTTTTCAACGATCAATTAAAGAAAAACTTGATTGTTTTAATAATGCATTTTTAAAGAATCTCTAATTAGTCTATCAAATATTAAAACACATAAAATAATTTGACTTCTAAAAGCCTATTAATTAAGGAGGCCACTACAAGTTCCATTTTGTGTTTATTATTAAACTTAGAAGAAATATACACGTATGTCGTATGTAATTCGCAACCTTGCACCACCGTCGTCTACGCACCACCGTCGTCTACCAACGTGGTCGCCATAAGCCACTTCTTCTACCGGTTGCCGCCTGAGAGTGTTTGAATAACCACCACACCTATTGCGGATGGAGAATTTCATATATATATATAATAATATTTTATATATCCTATTAAAAGGAGAAAGGATTACACATAAATGATGATTACAAAATAAATGGAAATAATCAACTAAATAAGCTCCATGGATTGAGAGATAATGGATGCAAATATGGGAGCCCTTAATTAAGGCAAAGGATTCTCAACACCCCTCTGCAAGTTGAGCGTCGGATTTGAGCAGACGTGAAGTTTGGAATGAAAAATTTGAAAAAGATACCGACACACTTTTGGTGAAGATATCAACAACCTGTAAATGTGAGGGAATGAATTTGGTTAGAAATTTGCCAGCAACAACAAGCTCACGAAGAAAGTGGTAATCTAGTGCCACATGCTTGGCCCATTTGTGGGATATGAGGTTGGAGCTCAAAAATATTGCACTTTTGTTATCGCACAATAGAAGAGGTTGCTAAGGAAGAGAAATTTTTAGGTCACGAAGAAGATGTGTGAGCCAAATAACTTCAGTGGCAGTGAGACCAAGAGCACGATACTCATATTCACAGCTTGAACGAGGAACGGTAGGTTGCTTTTTAGCACTCCATGAGACCAAGTTTCCATCGAGATAAATAGAACAACCAGAAGTAGAGCGACTAGTGTCTAACTTGCCCAGTCGGCATCTGAGTAAGCAACTACAAGACTAGAAGTGGTGGTAGATGGATGAAACCTGAGGCCAAAAATGCAGTATGCCCTTAACATAGCTGATGATGCGCTTGACAACAAGAAAGTGGTCTTCAGTCAGAGAGTGGAGAAACTGACTAACAAAGTTTACAGCATAAGCAATATCAGGGCGAATGATGGACAAATACTGTAGATCACCAACAAGAAAGTGATGAAGAGTAAGGTCTGAAAACAGAGGACCATCTGCAGGTAGGTGTTGAGAGACAACCATGGGGGTGTGTATTGGCTTGTTGTCAAGTAGTTGAGCTCGTGTGAGGATGTCTCGTGCATACTTCAATTGGCTGATAAACCTACCATCAGTGCTGGGGTTGCTTCCAGACCAAGAAAATAGTTAATAGAGCCTAAATCCTTTGTAGCGAACATAGAATTAAGCTTGCGAGTAAAGTTGTCAAGAAGAGATGGGTTGTTTCCTGTAATAATGATATATCTACGTAAACAAGAAAATAAATAATATCAGATTGCTTGTGAAATACAAAAGATGGTGTGTTGACGCGGCTGCAATAAAACCCAATTGAATGAGAAATGAACTGAATCGCAGAAACGAGGCACGGGGGACAGTTTTAGGCCATATAGAGCTTTGTTCAACGTGCAAACATGATTATGAAAGCGAGGATCAATATACCCTTGAGGTTGTTCCATATATACCTGCTCGATAAGATGACCGTTGAGAAATGTATTTTTTACATCTAGTTGGCAAAGAGGCCATTTGTTGGTCACAACAAGAGAGAATTACACGAATAGTGGTGACTTTGATTAAGGGGCTGAATGTGTCGGTATAATCGAGGCCATACACTTGGGTGTATCCTTTGGCAATAAGGTGTGCCTTAAGACGCTCGACAGATCCATCAGGCAACTATTTTGTCCAAAAAAAATCATTTTTGAACCCACTATATTCGTGTTGGTAGGACGAGGAACCAAAATCCAGGTTTGATTCTTTCGTAATGCTTGAATTTCTTCATCCATGACAGCAAGCCAAGCGGGATTTTTAGCTGCATATCTGTATCTCTTTGGCTCAACGAAGATGAGGAGGGTAGAAAGTAAACCCAAGGATCCTAGAGAAGCAAGGTTCGCTGGATGTCGAGGCTTGAAAATACCAGCTTTGGCTCGAGTAAGGAAACAAAAATAAAGGAAAAGATAGTATATAATCAAATTAGAATCAATCCCGTAAAAACCTCTTGTCAACACTCCCCCTCAAGGTGGAGAATGGATGTCGATCATTCCCAACTTGCCTTGAAAAAAATCTTCCACATACCGCTTTAGTTAGCACATCTGCAAGCTAGTTTTTTGAGGTTACAAAAGGAAGTTCAATTGTCCTTTTCTCAAGATGGTCCTTGATATAACGACGATCAAGGCATAGAGGAAACTTTGACCCTTAAGGTAAATCTTGTGTCAAATGATTTTATGAGAACATTTAAACAATAAAAACTATATGTGTGATTGTAGTTGGTCACTTTAAGTTGTGACATTTCCTATGTTGTAATGCAATGGATCTATAGGCATAGGAGTTGGTTTTATTTAAAATGAGATGGTTTTCCTGTTTTGTCACTAGAAATAGGCATTGGGTTATTGGGGGCGTTATGATACAAACTCTTGGAGTTGGGTACTAGTCATTGATCATATGGTGTAATTTCTAGCGAATGAGTATAACTAGGATCATCGGGAGCTTTGAACTATAGATCACGGTTGTTTGAGTTCATTGGCCATTGATCCCTAGTGTAAACTCTACAACATTGAATTGTGCTCTATTTTTCTGTTCTGCCCCTACCCATGGAAATCGGATCTCTCTTGTCATCATCAGATACGTTTTGGACCTTGTGGTCCTTATTTGAAATATATGAACTTGGAATTCAAATCAAGCTTATAAACCTTTATTATTTTGGTTTTTTGCCTTATTTGTAAACTATTTGATCTCACTAGGAGTAAGCCTAACACTTTCTTAAAATAACAAGTTTATCAGGATCTCTTAGTGGTAGGACTTCGAAGGCTTGAACCGAGTAATTAGATGCCGGTACAGGCACTTTTTGGGAATTATAGCTTTTCTTTTTGTTGGGTTACTTTTGTCTGGATTAGTAGGTTGTTATTTATCCTATATTCCATTGGGTTGTAAACGTTACACAATTTTCCCATCTTGGGTGATTTTTATTTATATAGGTGTTTATTCTATATCAATTTTAAGGGTTAAATTTACTCCTATTTTAGGGGTGTTACAGGGATTCCAGATGGAATTTAATTAATTAGAATCCGTCTTGAACTATTTTAAAGATTTTAAAAGAACAATAAGAAATTATATTAAATTTTCGGATATTTACCGATGGATTTTAAATAATTAAATAATTCGTCGATAATTATAAAAATTTAAAAAAATAAAAAAGAAATTTAAAATTACAACAGATTTGTCACCGAAGCCAACAAATGTAGAAAGAAAGCAACTTTCCTAGAAACCCCGGTAAGTTGCCACTGATTAGTAACAAAAAATTTATCAGTAATTTATGTCAGTAAAATTCTACTTCCTATAGTAGTGATCTCTTCAGTTATATATATGAATAAATTTTAATAAAGTATTCTATAAATCATTTAACAATCAAAGAAAAAACAAATAAAACATTTCATTCAACATATTTATAGTAGAAGTGTAGAACTATAGAAGCATTAACAAAGATAATGTACAAAGCAAAACAAAAGGAGAAATATATTTTGATAAAAACTATATCATTCACTACACGAAACATCCTCCAAATGTTATATATTAAACCAAATTGATATATAGATGAATGTCGTGACATGTTCAAAGACATTGACAAAAGTTGCTTTCATAAAGATGGATGCCTATAACTGATGTCCACGACAATGGCACTAATAACAATTAATTTCATACTTTATGTTGTAACTAGAGGTGATAACCAATATATATCATATAAGACAGGGGACCATCTAGGGATGGATTGGGAAGGGGGTGGGGGTGGGGTTCCCCATGCCCATCCTGGTTCTCCTACCTTGTCCCAATCCCTATCGAGGACAAAGCATCGAATTCCCTCCCCTTTGGAATATGGGCGATTCCTCGACTCGACTTCATTGGGGATAGAACATCGAATCTCCTCCTCGTTAGAATATGGGGAATTCCTCAGCCTATGTCATTGCTCTATGACTTGTCAAATTAACAAAGGTATTTTTATTTCACAAAAATGGAAAAAGATACTTGAAGTGTATATGAGATGTTTTATATGGAAAAGAAATACTTGAAGGGGAATGTGTTATTCCATAGAACATCTCATATACATCATTGAACAACCTCAACCGCCAACAGTTCATCATGGAATAAGTCCCACTACATTGCATTATCAGAATCCATGTTGTATATTTAAAAGAGGTTGACCTCCTTGTTTTTCTCACTATACAATCCTTTTCCCACCGATCTCCCTTTCTCCTTTCATAAGCATTAGATGTCATGCTTTCTTTGTCTTCACCACGAAAACAAACATAGTTTTTTTTTATCTATCACGCTGAAAGGAATGAATTTTTTTTACTCTAAAGCAACATTCAACACAGAGTCCTGCAATCAACAATTAATTCCTTTTCACAAGCAACATCAAGTTGTTCTGTAAGTACTCTAAACGACCCTTATACTTTCTCAGGAAACATGCTAAAAAGGTGACGTTATTCCTAACATTATCAATTGCACTCCTAATTGGAGATGGTAATGGAGCAGGGTCTGTCGTCCAATTCCATGTCCTCGATCAAGACATGTGAATTGGGTACCATTCCTAGTACCATAATATCACTTCTTTAATTCCCTCTCTCTTTCCTTACAAATATTTCTCTCTCTATCTCTCTCTTCTTTCTTGATGTATCTTGAGAAAAATATAGTTCGTCAAGCATCTAAGGTCTCGTTCTAATATCTTTATCAATCTAAAGTTGGAGAAATTGCATACCAGTCTTGTTGATTTTGTGTGCTTGAGAACTTCTCACTACTAGAAAACAAAGGATCAGTGACGAAAATTAGCGACGAAAAAAATCTCTCCCTGATCAGTAAGGGGTCAGCGAGAGAATTGGCCAAAAACCAGTTCCCTCGCTGATCCCTTGCTGATCAGCGAGGGAATGGGCAAAAACCCATTCCCTCGCTGATCAGCGAGGGAATGGCCAAAAACCAGTTCCCTCGCTGATCCTTCGTTAATCAGCGAGGGTTAACGAGGGAATTGGCCAAAAACTAACTCCCTCGTTGATTATTAATTAATAAATATATTCTATTTATTAATATATTTGCTTTTTAATAAATTAAATTTATAATGTAGTTAATTATTAATCAATTAATTAATATTAAATAAATATTTAAAGCCCCAATAAAACCCATTAAAGCCGAATAAAGCACATTAAGGCCCACTAAAACCTAATAAAGCACATTATAGCCCAATAAAATGGATTGGTACCCAATAAAACCGAATAAAATCCATTAAAACCCAATAAAATATATTAGAACAAAATAAAACCGAATAAAGCCCATTAAGGCCCAATAAAATGGGTTGGAACCCAATAAAACAGAATAAAGCCCAATAAAGCCCTTTAAGGCCCAATAAAATTGAATAAAACCCAATAAATGAATTAAGGCCCAATAAAGCTCATTAAAACCCGAATATATACACATCTTGTATACATATGTATATAACACGGGCCGACGGTTATATATACATATAACACATACACACGTGTACATATAACACACATCATGGTTAGCAACCAAAACACATATGTACATATAATACATATACATGTATACATATGACACCTACATATAAACATGTGTACATATAACACAGAAACTATGAGAAAATAAGAAAAATAGGATAATCTCTCATTGATCCCTCACTGATCAGTGAGGAAATTGCCAATCCCCGCTGATCAGTAAGGGATTGTCTTATTTTTCTTATTTTCTCATTTTTTATGTGTCATATGACACATGTTTATGTATAGGTGTCATATGTATAAATGTATAGATGTGTTTATGTGTAGGTGTCATATGTATACATGTATGTTTATATGCGAATGTCTAGATAATGTATATGTTATATGTACAAACTCTTAAACTCATTCATCCTTAAACGATTTCATCCCTATCCGATTTCATCTCATATCTGAATTCGTGTAACTAACTGCAGATAAACACAATCAAA
>NW_020202946.1:11812-25845 GCF_001531365.2 Cynara cardunculus var. scolymus
AATAATTAATAACTAATTAAATTATTAATTATATTTATCAAAAAACAAATATATTAATAAATAGCAAATATTTATTAATTAATAATAAATAACTAATTAAATTATTAATTATATTTATCAAAAACAATCTAACAAACTAATAAAAATAATTTTTTAAACCACTTTCAGCGACGGAAATTTCCCTCAGAAATTCGTCGTTGTTGTATGACATAAAACAAGCCCTAATCGGGCACAACTTCGTTTCGTTCGACCAGACTCTTGTATTGGTGACCAAATCTTCTTCTATCGGCAACCAGACCTTCTTCCATCGATGACCAGACCTGTTTCCATCCCTACCGCTCGTCACTCGCCGCCATACTCGCTTCCATCGTCGTCGACCTTCTTCCATCGCGGCCGATCTGCTTCCACTTTTAGGGCGTGTCTAAGGTTTTACTCCATTCTCTTCATCCCCTCTTTAATTTGGGTAATATTTTAGAATCTTGAGGTCAGATTTGAGGCCCTCCATTTGTATAGATGAATTCCATTTGTTTTACAAATCCATGTTGGTTGTTTGTCATGGTTGAACATTTGGTGCATTTGGTTTTGATAAATCAATGAGATGCTTATTTTGATTTTATAGAGTACTTTGAGACATATATTATAAGAGTTTACTCTTAGGAGATTTTGTTGCATCAAATGAGATTTTATTGGATAGAATTATTCTTTGGGTCATGAAATTGCATAAACTTAAAAAAAAAAACTTGCATAAACTTTTTGGTAAAGGCATTTGTGGACTTACTGTTGATTTGGATTTGAATCAAATGTTTCATTTGGAACCTTGAGCAACTTATGATCTAGTTTTTGAGGGTACTTGAATCTTTTTAGGCTATAATTGCATAAATATTTGAGAAATGCATACTAGTGAAATTGTAGGTCATTTGAAATACAAACCATGTGAGTTTGAAACCCTATTATAACAAATGAGAGTTCATGGACCTATTCATATTTATGGTTCATGGTTTGCATAAATGTTTGGAAAAAGTGTCTTTTTGGGATTAGGATCAAGTTTTGATTTGGGATTCGGAATTTGGAATTTAAGACCAAATGGTCTATATTGCTTTGTGATTATGTTTATTACATAATGTTATCTAATTCGTATATGATGATAGCGATTGTATGCCGGGAAATGAAGATAGCAAGGATGAACCACCATTTAAAGACGTAGCTTGTCGTTTAGCCGGGAAATGAAGATTGAGTAGCTTGTCTTTTGTATGCTTATTTCACAATTGTACATATAATCGTGATTTGTCATTATATTTTTCCATGATATAATTTAATGTTTTTTTTCAGGATCTGTCACGCCGAGAGTGCGATAGAGGCCATCATGGTAGTAGAGGTAGCCTCATATCTGGTAGGGACAACAACTTTGCTGGCGGGCATGGCGACCCGCATGCCGATGACATTGTGGAGTTCGCGGAGACCGGCCTCCAGGATAGAGATGAACAAGAGGTGGAGGCCCCAGCTTCGATTGGTTTAGGGTCGAGGAGAGGCCCCAACCATGAGATGCCGACACCCAGTCATCCGAGCCAGCGACCATATCTTTCTTTCTTAAGCAACAGGTAAGTAGATGTGGTATAAGACTTTGTATTACATAATAGAATGATATGAATGTATTTTGTGTAGTATATATATTTTTAATTATGCAGATTTAAAGATGACCATGTTAGCCGGGAGATGACGACTATATTCAAGTCTTCCTTTGCTGGTCCGTGGCATAGATGGAAGGAAGTCCCTCAGGAAGCCAGCCCGCGACTTGATGTTCCAGTGTTTTCGGGTTGGTGTACCATTTTAATGTAATTAATAAGGTTATTTTTCTTACATTAATACAAATATTGTCTATGTAGGTTAAGTTCCAGTGGAAACTAGAGTTGGATGACATGGTTTGTGATTTATGGACCAAAGCCATGCACAATAGGTACTCAGATTGGATGACCGTTGCACATGACTGGACCGTGGCATAGGCCTATCATGGTGCTCAACAATGGGATGATAAGGACTTCTCACGGATTAGATTACACTGTCCTATATGGATCCGAGAGAGGTTTTGGATTCAGATGATTGACCAGGTATGTATCTCTATTGTGAGCTTTATGAACTGTCATGTGTTTTGTACCGCCTTATATATGTGTTATGTTTTTAACATGTTTGGGATACCGATCCTTGAAAAAGGAAATCCATAATCAATAGGGCCAATCGAAGCACACAGTTTGAGGGGGGTGTCGTCTAGGCACACCGGGGGATCAATTAGTACTGCACATCATCGAGACAAGATAGTGACTATATAATCTTTTTTGAATATGTAATTAGTTCTCTATGTTTACTAATAACTTAACCTAATTTTCTAATATAGCACATGTACTGGGTTGTGAGCTGACTGCTACTGAGGTGTTTAAGTGCACTCACTACACGAACCGGAAGTTTGATCAAGATTTGTCCGCCCCGCCTACTGATCCTCCTCAATTCTGTTACCCCAAAGCTGCTAGGTATCATGTAAGTTTTTTAAAACTATTACTTCAGTTTATAGATACATCTAGTAGGTTTAAGGTAATATATTTTAATAAACATAGTGATGTTATTAGTTTGGTCTGTCATTGTTGGGCAGACGTTAGGCTAAGTAGATAGGTTGAGAATGTGACTACCATCGGTATTTAGAATGATTTAATTGTTAAAAAACATTTATTGGATATGTTTGATTTACAGTCATCATGTTGTTGAAACGTCTACACATATAATCTCACCTGTTTTTGTTTTGGTGAACCACATGAGCGATTTCAATCGCTTAGGGGTGAGTCACAATCTAGTATCAACACCCTTCCCCCTGATGAGGCATCTCTTTGGGAGCAGAGTGTCGGAGGATGGAGTAAAGGCCGCATCTTTGATTTCGGGACCTCCCAGGATCCCTCTTATGCTATGACGGGTAGAGATAGCAGTAGCACCGGGAGATCATAGGAGTCAACATTGGAGGTATGTTGGTTATATTGTTATATATTTTCTCATTACTTTCATTGCGAACAAATTAACTGATTTTGTCGAATATTGAATATTTACAGGTAGCAGAGTTGAGAGATAAGTTGGCAAGTGTAGAGGAGGAACTGGAGACCGAGTGGAAGAGCAGGGTAGATTTGGAGGCCGAACAGGCCAGACAAACTGTTGCATTAGCCGAATAGGTTGCCTTATCAAATCATTTTTCTGCGTTTATGCGCCAGTCAGGATACATTTTTTCTTCTCCCCCACCTCCCAGTAGTTAGATTGTATGAATTTGAACATTAGATTGTATGAATTTAATATTTTACATTGTATGAATTGGATATTTTAAATTGTATGGATTGGTTAGTTTTAATTTGTTCACAGTTTTTATTTGTTATCTTATGGCCAAGTTTTATATAAATAAATACAGGAATTATGTAATTATAAATTATTTACTTCTAAATTAATAAACATTAGCGATGGATTAACCAGGGAAAATCCGTCACTAAAAGATTCCCTCTTTGATCCGTCGCTGAAAGATTACCTTGCTAATCCATCACTGAAAAATCCCTAGCCGATCCGTCACTGAAAGATTCCCTCGCCGATCCGCCGCTGAAAGTTTCCCTCGCTAATCCATCATTGAAAAATCCCTAGCCGATCCGTCACTAAACGATTCCCTCGCCGATCCGCCGCTGAAACTTTCCCTCGCTGATCCGTTGCTGATAGCATTACCTACGAGCTTTTGACCAACAGACTATCAGTAACAGATCAACGACGGAATACCTCTTTAGTGACGGATCAGCGAGGGAATTTTCCCTCGCTGATACTTTTCATTTTTGTAGTGCCTGGGACATTCTTGTGGCCTCTCATTCTTACACCATTTTTAGATATGGCTATCATTGATTAATTTCCAAGGGTATTACTTGTTCTATGACTATATTTAATCGAAATGCAAATTCAAAGATGCTTGCAACTTTTTGTAAATCACTTTTACTTGTTCTATAACTTCTTAATATCCATCTCTTGGTCTTGAAATTAGATACATATACTTAAGTCTCATATATAACGACAACAAATCAAAGAAACAAAATTACAATTTCAACGAGCACGTATATATTACACCTCATTTGCGACTTCATGTGTCCTCTCCTTTTTCGTATCTCCAAACAAGAAATCAAGATTATAAAGCACAAACGTCATGGTTAATGAACTTAATATCACAAGAACTGGCCCGAAAATCCAAAGAGCATTGGGAAGTGCAGAGTAGAAAAGTCGATTTCCTATTGCATTAAGTGTGAAACTCTTCTCTAAAAGCTTTGACACATATGTTGAAGTCACTATTGTCAAATCTTGTGGGCAGTTGATCAAGAAGTTCACTTGGCTTACGAATCTAATCGAAAGAGAATGACACATGAAAGAGAAGAGAAAGAGAACAAGGACGGTTACATATTTTAGTGCGACCATGAATTCTCCATGTGCCCCGTAAACAGTATCATTAAGTGGTTTTTTAACACTGTATGTACTGCTGATAACCGCCGCTAAACCAGAACACAAAAGTATTGATGTGGTGGCCATTAGAGTTGATCCCATGATTGTGTTTCTAATTGTTTGGACCGCTAAGATGTTTTTCTTTTCATTGTCCTGTCAAAGATAACAAAAGAAGGTTCAAAATGTTGGTGAAAGTAATACTATATGTATTTCTTATACCTTCTTGTTTGATTACACCCTAAAAGAATATGTTGATATTTCGTGCTTTTTTCATATACTTTTTTGTTCAGTGGTCGACCCTTGAATGCTATTGATCTATTCCATTAAACGCTTAATCATTTTATTCGGGTACATAATTCGATCAAACTAGTCCATTTTACACATTTGCTTTGAGATAAACATGTAGGATATTGTATGTGGAAAGAAAATATCTAA
The DNA here is from genome assembly GCF_001531365.2 of Cynara cardunculus var. scolymus. NCBI lineage: Eukaryota > Viridiplantae > Streptophyta > Magnoliopsida > Asterales > Asteraceae > Cynara > Cynara cardunculus. The sequence goes on from NW_020202946.1 coordinate 16,742, forward strand.
AACAAAACCTTTTATTGTCACTTCACACCCTAAATCCCACTTGAAGTTGCCTCACTAAATGGGAGACCTTTGCTTCATACTAGGATTCGCACCCAGAGTGTACCAACCATGCATGCATTCATACACCCACAAACTATTGCGTGACTCAAGGGTGTTTGATATATATATATATATATATATATATATATACATATATATATATGTATATATAATTGAGTCGATCTATAGTTTCGGTACATATGTAACAAGATCTCCACAAATTAATTAGTTTTCATTTGATTAGGCCCCTATATAGGGGATGAATCAAATGCAAAACAAGTCATTTGTACAAACCTTACAAATAGGCGATTTCATTGTTTAATTTGATGAAATTGTTTCATTAGTTTCTCATTTTGATGAAATTTGTTTTCTAAAATTAATATAATGGACATGATAATGACCATAATTAATGTCCTACACAATAAAAATGACAAATCAACTCTCATGACTAAAAAACATATAAAAAATTATGAGTAAATGAATGAGGTTTGTATGTTTTGTACAAATGGTTTGATTTGCATTTGATTCATCTCCAATATATATGAGGAAGGTTCAGAGAAAAACCTCAAAAAAAAAAAACATAAAATTACTCCATCAACCGTTAGATTAATTATTCTAATGGATATAATTAGATTAATTGTTCTAATGGATATGATTAAAGAGACGCTTACAATTTTATTTTTAAATTAAAAAAAAATACCACATACCTTTTTTGTAGTAAAAAATGAAATATGATCATAATTTGAATGAAATAAATTACACCAAAAATAATTATATTTTTTTTCGTTAATTTGACACATATATTCATACATATTTTTCATTTGTTTGTTGTGGTTTTCCATTTTTCAATTTATTTAGCGTTTTCCTTGGAACTTGACCCATATATATATATATATATATATATATATATATATTTATAAAAGTAATTTCTATAGTATATGCATAAATTAAGCACATGTATAGAAATCAGGAAATATTTTCAATTATTTTTATGCACATATACAGAGCAGATAAAGAAGTGGTTATTTAATATTTCTCAAATTTTCAAATTTATGTAATTTTCCTCTGATACTATAGCCTAAAACTAAGTTTTATTTGAATTATACTACTTGTTATTATGAAATTTAAATATGTATCAAATACCTAATCTGGTAAAAATGTCATAATCTTCGATATGATTTATCGGTTTTCGAAATCCTTCTAAATAAAACAACTATTTAGGGAAATTAGTTAAAATAGACATTTTTAACGGTTGGTTTTACCTTTTAGCCATTTTTTTACAATGTTTATCAAAATAGCCTTAGATCCGTAATTATAATTTTTTTTGCGGAGTTGGGTGAGAAATGTAAAAAAAATTTGCGGACCTAAGTGAAAAATGTAAAATTTTATCTACGGAGAGGGGTAGAAAGTGTAACTTGTTGTTTTGTTTTTTAACTGGGTCTACAATTACAGATGTGAGTTTTACAAACCTGTTTCTATTTTAGTAAACTTGAAGAGAAAATGACTAGAAGGTAAAACTCAACCTAAAAAAAATAGTTATTTTAATAAATTTCCTCTTTTTATATTATATATTGCGACTAGCCATGATTGTATCTTACATGCGTTGGAGGCATAATAATAAAAACTGATAATAATCATCGAAGCATTTTCAACAATTATGTTAAATATAATTTTTTTATATTCTAAGTCCAACAGCTACTCTATTTTAATAAGTGTAACATTAAAGATATCAATACAATATTCAATACATTAATAAAATATCATTTCTCTTTTTTAAACATTTAATTTCAATATCTAGCTCTTTTTGTTGGGAAAAAATTAAAATATTATTTCTTCTTTTTCAACAGAGTTTTAGAGATTTTTTCAAATTTGAAGAATTCTATCTTATCTTTTTTTCTTTTATCTAATATAGCATACCATTTAGCTTAGCTGTGCAAAAAAAATTATAAATCTTCAAACTTTTCTATTTTAATATAACTGTTGAAGATGCTTTAATACATCTATTAATCATTGTGATGTTTAAAATTAAAAGCATCCACAATGTGCTTTTCTCAATGTTTTCATAGGTTTTTCAAAAGTGAGTTTTTCAACATAGTAAAAGCTTTTGAGAAGGGGTTTTCATCAGATTGTTGATTAGAGATCGTAAATGTATGACCTACTTTTTTCAGAATTTTGTATTTAATCAGTTTTAATTTTATAGAACTTTATAAAAAATCGTATTTAACCAATTTATTTATTAATATTATTAACTTAATATATTCAAATATAGTTAATAAATAAATACATAATTGAAGTAATTATTATATACATATATATATATATATATATAAACTAATAGGAAAAATAATTTTGAATGTAATTTTTATACAATTTTTATGGATTCTTTGTAACCCAATTCTATATTCACTTTTTTATATAATTTATTTTACATAATAAATTATAAGATTATTTACGGATTTCTTGGTAACCCAATATTTTATACGATTTTGTAATAAGAAATTTATATCATATTTATAAATAAATACTTTTTTATGTAAAATAAACATAAAATTGATATGTTTCTCTATATAAATAAACATATAATTGTATAAATTTAATTATATTGATTTTTATAAACAAGTATTAGTGAAATAAAGTTATAATGATAGGATATTGAAAAGTTTGAAAAAACTATAGAGATTCATGTCATAATGGATATATGTTTAGGTTTTTTTTTTAATGAAAAAGCTCGGAAAAACCTTAGACTAAAAGATCAAATATTGTGGATGCTTTAACTTTAACCTGCTTTCAAATTCACCTTTGACATCAATTATAATTTATTGATTTTATTTTAACAAATTTTCGGTTGGCAAAAGGAGTGTTTGACTTTGTGTAAATACTAGACAAGTTTTGGATTCGATCTCAGGCCTCCGCTAGCTTTAGCCGTTAAGTAAGGCAAAAAATGTCCCCTCACTTCAGTGTACTTTAAGGCAGGTGCCGTATGAGGTCGATGGAAATTGCCGGTTGTTAACTTTTGCCGAAACAAGTTTCTTATAGATAAGTATGGTAATTAAATAAATTCTTCTATGATGAAAACATAAGTGTGATGCTAATTTGGAAAGTCGATTAATCGGTGACTTGTTTAAAAAAAAACTACAAATATTGTCGGTTAAAGGTTGATGTATGCATGGAACTAATTAACAAGTCGACATTCAACGGCTCAAATTTTTGATAGACCAATTTCAATCATGACCTAAAAAACCGAATCAGATGATTTGTAGTTATAGATATAAATATATGCATACATACATAAATACATATATGCATTTATATCCTTTTTGAGAGGGTGATAACAACTGTTATAATAAACACTCTTATAATAACTTCAACCATAATATTGCCCATCAACCATGTCAGAAGGTTGCAATCTTAATTTCGTTTAAACAAATTAACGTGTGTGTTGATCTGTTACGCGTATATGAAAATGAAAAGCATGTGTCTTCTTAAGAAACCAATTGGGAATCAGGAGGGGTCAGTATACATACCTTCATAATGGTGGATACCCATAACCTGCGTCCATGAGCATTGGTACCAATAACTGTTGAGAGTGGTTGAGTCCGAACCTTATGCCATAGCCAAAAGTGATACCCAAAAAATATCATAAACGATAGAGGTACCAAGATTAGATCAAGATAATACTTCTTGAATTCCATCTTTTTCCTTTCAAATTATCTCTCTCTCTCTCTCTCTCTCTCTTGTTTTCTAGCTCTTGGTGTCACAAGCCATGTAGCATATGATGGTATGAATATATATATATATATATATATATATATATATATATATATATATAGGGTAAGGGGTGGGGTCGGGTGGGTGTTGATGTGACTCATTGAGAATCATATTTGTTACAATTTTCAACGAGTAAGAAAAGGATAATAGTATGTTCTTAATGATTTAAAATATATTATCGTGAATTAATTGTAAATGTAACATGTGAAGATAAGCCAAAGAATACTTGGTAAACTCTCACGTTTATATCAAGTTGATACCACCTACATCTCTGCCTCCTCTTAATTCGTCATCTCAGCATCACCACCTCTCTCAAAGTTACTAAGTTAAGGAGCTACAGATATTATCTCGAATCAAAATCCCATGTTCATTTTTGTGCCAAAATGCACAGGTATATCAATCAGCAAATTAAATTGTGGTGGGAAAGAACCTTCAGATTCGATGCTAGCAACAGAATTCCTAAGGACATGGAAGAATCAAAGATGCAAAGGGGTGAGCATCTGTTTAGATTGTCTTAGTGGTTAAAAAAGACTAAGATGCTTTCATATGGTTGATTCCTATTTCAATTACGGAAAAGAAACCTGATATTCGATTGGGTTTCATGAGATCGTCTTTTCTTCCACTTTTACTTGTTCCTATTCTAGATTTTTCAATTAACGAAGCAAATCTGACATAGCCACTTGGGCCTTGATCCTTGAGATGTACCCGGTCTACTATGTATAATGGAAGTTGTTTTCGTGAAGACGATACTTGGATGTGTGCAAATTTCGCTTTTGTTCATGTATTAGTGGCTTCCTCTTATCAAGCTTGAAGCTGAAGCCATGATTTGTGTCAAGCTGACGACAATGTTCACTTTAAAACCATAATTGTGGTGTCTGATTGGTTTGAGCTTGGCTCAAAAGGTCAAAAGTACCTGAAGGTCCCAGGTTCAAATCCAAGGAGGAATAAAAATTCTCTCGTGGCCACGGAGGTTCAAATGCGACGACTTCGAGCTATCTACAAAGTAGGTAGTTGTCCTGAGATTAGTCAGCTAAAAAAAATGTTCACTTCAATCAATTCAATAAATTTAAAATATATAAAAAATATATTGTTTTAATTTATTGGTGGGAAAGGGTTGAGCCCTAAAATTTTGGACAATAAATTTTAATTTATCTGCAATCTTGAAGATAGAGAAGAGGAAAATGGTTTTTTGTTTTTGTTCTGTTAGCTTTTGATAATTGTATACATTCGTTTATCAGATGCTTACTTGGGTTAGGGTTGCTTATAGGTTGGGTTAATCGGGTTGAAGTCAATTGAACAACCCAACTTAATGTTTGTAGGTTAAAAATTCTCAATCCAACTCAACCCAAACAAAACTACAACCCAAACCATGCGGGTTGGGCTGAAATATTGGGTTGGTCGGATTGAAATTTTGATACTTTATTTTACAATTTAGCCAAGTGTTTATGTACAAACAAAGTAAAATCAAAATGATAACATATAAAAAAGGGTAACAAACTAAAAAAAGAAGTTAAAGGTTAATACAAATAAGAAAGTAAAATTACAATTGAAATTGTAATATAATTTTGAATATAACTAATTATGAATTGGTCCAATGTCTAATGTACATATGTTAATCAATGACTTAAAAATCATATTAGATCCATAGTATAGAAAGGCACCGAGTTCATCGGGTTGGGTTAGGTTCCAATGACCTTAATCCAGTTTCAACCCAATAGATGTAGTTTGGCGTAATTTTGTATCAACTATATTAAGGTTGAGTTTTTTTTTTGAGTTTTTCCATGTTGGGTCGGCTAGGTTGGTCGGTATTTTGAACACCTCTAACTCGGGTAAGTGCTTACGAGGAAAATTTAACATATTCATTTACTTACCGAGTAAGATTTTAGTCCAACAAAACGGTATAACCATATGCAACAATTTATGCGGTAAGTGCTAACTGTGGTAAAATTCATCGACATCCATTACAGGGTAATACTCTCGATCTTTGCCTTTATTCTTACTGCATAAGATTCTTGGTTATTGTCATATTCATCCGTTACGGTAATATAACTTGGTAAAAGCACTACAACAAAATTGATCTTATAGGACTCCTAAATTGTCGTAATAGAGTGCTTTATATGACATTATTTTATAGAACCATAAAATAAAGAGTCTCATCTGAAGTATACAATTAGTTTAAATGACGTTTTTGGACGTCATAACAAGTTTTTAGAACCCTTTCATACAAAGTGTCATATTATCTATTTTATACGAGACTATTTAAAAGTGTCATAAACACATATGTCTTATATAAAGACGAGTTTATAGGATATTTTTCAAAAATGTCCTATAAAATATCTAATACAACGTTTTATTTTAAAAGGGTCTTTACAAACTTATTACGATGCAAGGTCCTATAAACTTACTATAACACAACCAATCATAATTGATACAAAAAATTTATATCATGTACCAACTAACTATACTTGGTACCAACTTTTTCTGGTTGGTACATATGAGTACGATTTTGTACCAACTAGACGTTGAAATGTGAAATGTGTAGTACCACTTATCGCTACATATACAACATTAAAAAAAATTCATATAATACAAGCATTAATTAATAATCTAATAATACGGAACATAGATGTGTGAACGAGTTAATAAGATTGTTAGGGTTGAGCAAATGAATTCAATCAAGTTCTGTCTATCGTCTATCCATATCATAATTTAGGAAAACTTAAAATAAGAACCACTACAACAAAATTGGATTTATAGCACGCCCCCAATCTCTAAGCGTCTCAATAGACCGCTTCATATGACTTAGGGGTCGTTTACCAAACATTTACCCTGTAGGTGCTTACCGGTAAAATTTAACACTATTATTTACTTACCGGGTAAGATTTTAGTCCACCAAAACGACATCGTATGCAACAATTTACCCGGTAAGCGTTTACCGTGGTAAGAGTCGTCGCCCTCACTTACCGGGTAAAACTCTTGGTCCTTGTCTCACTCTTACCGAGTAAGATTCTTGGTCTTTACCATATTCATGTGGTGAGGTAATGTTACTTGGTAAATGCTTACCCGGATAAGCATTTGGTAAACAACCCCTTAGTTTATAGAACCCAAAAATAAAGCGTCATTTCTAAAAGCGTTGTAATAAGTTTATATGACGCTGTTAGGCGTCTTAACAAGTTTTTTAGGACATTTCTAATACAAAGCGTCATATTAGCAACTATATAAAAATTGTCCTATAAACTCAATTTTTTATAAGACACTTGTTTTTATAGGACAATTTTTCAAATAGTGTCCTATAAAGTTGCTAGTGAGACGCTTTATATTAAAAGTGTCATAAAAAACTTATTACGATGTTCCTAAACTTATTACAATGCCTTTAGATATGACACTTTATTTTTTGGTCCTATAAAGAGGTCTATTAGGACGATTAGAAATTGGAGCGTCCTATAAACCCGATTTTGTTGTAGTGAACATTTAAAATTTAAACTCAAGATATGTGGTATTATACTACACTCTAATTAACAAGTATAGTACGGTATTACTATGGTATACGACTTCTATTACTACGTACCTACTAAGTTTAGATAGTTGGTACAATACTACCAACCAATTAGATCAATTGATACAAACACCGCTGTAAAAAACAGATTTGTGGTTGCTTGTTTGTAAAAAAACATGTTTGTTTGGTATACAAAATTCTTAGACAACAATTAAACAATATAAATGTTGCCTAAAAGAAATATTATATTATTTTAATTACAATTCAAAAAAACATATCTAAATAGAGTGTGTTGTCTAAGCTGGTATCTATAACAACATATGCAAATAGATTATATTGTCTAGCCTGATAGATTATCTAAGGCAACATATGCGGATAGATTATGTTGTCTAAGATGATTCCTTACGCAACATATGCAGATAGAGTATGTTATCTAAGATGATATCTTACACAACATATGTTTTTTTACTTAGGCAACATAACATTTTTCGTGTTGCCTAAAAAATCCGCTTAGACAACATATCATGTTTGCATATATAATTTGCGTCAAACACAGAATATATTCCTATAAATAAAATAAAAAAAGCTTGAAATTAATGGAATCAAATACAATTTACTATGATTGAAAGTAAAACAAGAAAAAGAGTGGGTTAAAATTACATTATTATTCGCATAAAATTGAAAAATCCAACCACTTTGTTCCAAACTTAATTAATTGGCCATTATGCTTATGCATGCTTTTTATGACTGGTTTATCTTCCATGTTTTTTTTCTTTTAATATGCTTTTCGAAACGACATCCATGCAAACCACTTTGAATAACATCAACATCATTCACTTGCAAAATCACACATATTTGTAAGATGTTTGTCGAAATTTCCACCATACCCTCACCAAACGTTCCTATTAATCAAGACTAAACTATGATTATCTTTCAACAACTAACATAACGCAAGGGTAATTTGGTCATTCAACTTTTAAAGTTATTATTAATAAAACACTCATCATCATCATGAAAGAGCATTTGGCTTAATGGTACCTTGTAACCCAACCTTTTTAGAGGTCAAAGGTTCAATTTCCATCAAATGTGACACTACTAAAAAAAAGGGTATAACCGACGGATTCTGGCGGAATTTCCGTCGGAAATATTCCCGACGGATCCCAAAAAAGTAAAAAAAAAAGTCAACTTTTATCCATATCCGCCACAGATCTCCCACAAATCCCCCATTAAATTTTTTGGAAAAAAAAATTAAAATTGTTTAAAACGGTTTTTCAACGGATTTGTGACGGATTTGTGACGGATTTTTTACTTATTCAAAACCGTCACAAATCCGTCGGAAATCCGTCGCAAAATTTGCCTAATTTATTTAAATAAATTAATTAGCGTTAATTACAAACAATTTCCGACGGAATTTAATTTTTTTTAAAAACAAATCGAATTCCGTTGGAAATCCGTCGGAAATTGTTTTTGATTAACGGTAATTGAACTTATATATATATATATATATATATATATATATATTGTAAGAAAAAATTCTTTTAAAATTTCCGACGGATTTCCGACGGAAATTGTTTTTGATTAACGGTAATTGAACTTATATATATATATATATATATATATATAGGTGGAAGTTCAAACGAGAACCCCTGTGATTTACGAGAACGCGAGAACAACCCAATAACCTCAAACTTTTTTAATTAATAAATTAACTTTTATTATATATAAATAATTTAATAAGGACAATAATGTAATTAAGTAATTTTTATAATTTTTATTTTATTTTAATTAACCATAATTATCT
>NW_020202947.1:0-1065 GCF_001531365.2 Cynara cardunculus var. scolymus
TCTTGAAATTTCTTTATTTTGAGCTCTCTGTCCAGCACGTCTTGATGTAAAAATTCCCTTTCTTTTTGAAAGAACTCCTTCATAGAAGTAGCATTGCATTTCTCATGCTCCATTTGCCTCAACTCTTCCACTTTTAATTTTAAATCCTTTTCAGCCTTGGCGAGCTGTTGTTTGGAAGAAATTTCAAGATTTAAAAACTTGGTTAGCTCTTCTTCAAACATTTTAAAAAAGCGATTTCTCTCTTCTGTGAGCAACTTAACTTCTTTTTCACAAGCTGAAATTTTTTCTTTTGAATCATGATGCTCTAAGTGACATTGATCAAGATTTTCAATAATCTCTGTGAAGAAATCAAAGTAAATAGAAGAAGTAGATACCTCTTGATCATTTCTCACATTTGAGTCTTTTTCAACATCTGCCATTCCACAGAAGTATTCATCCTCTGTGTCTGAGTCTTCCCATGCGAGAAGACCCTTCTGCTCATCATCATCAGAGGATTCATCTGTGACTAGCTCACTAGATTGAGCTAGTAATGACTTTCGTTGATAGTACTCAGCCTTCTTTTTGTAGAAGGCTGCGTTCTTCGGACCCTTCTGCGAAGCTCTTGGTCCCGCGGACCAGCAATCTGCATCAAAGTGACCAGGTTTGCCACACCTGAAGCAGCCATCCTTAGATCCTTCTTTCCACTCTTCTTCCTTTTGAAAGGACTTCTGCTCCCTTTCTTTCTTTTCCGATCTCTCTCCTTCTATGAAGCTTCTTCGATTGAAGCTTTGGTACTCCTTCCTTTCTCCTCCCTTCCTGAATTCTCTTGTTATCAGTGCAAGAGTCTTCATCATCTCCTTCATGGAGACCTCTTCTTCCTCAAAACTCTGGTCACTGTCAGCAATCAGTACCATCTTCTTCTTCTTTTTCTCCTTCTTTGCCTCCTTAGCTTCCTTCCCTTTACCCGATCCTCCCTCTTCTGCAACAAAAGCCAAAGGGCCACCTAGATTTTTCTTCTTTCTCTGCATGACTTGATGTTCTTGGCTTTTGAGAGATCCAAACACGTCAGCAAGCGATAATATTTCA
>NW_020202947.1:1979-25800 GCF_001531365.2 Cynara cardunculus var. scolymus
TCTTGAAGAACACAGGGAGAAAATGCTTCAAAGGATTTTCAATAGAAAATGTCGACAATTACAAAATGGAAGCACACCGAATTACAAAGGCCTAAAGCTGCTTTTATACAAGCAAATAACTGCTATGACAGACCTAGACGTACTATTTAATCTAAGCCATTCAAATAAAGCAGATTACAGACAAGATCACGTGTTCAGCATAAGCAGCTAATAAACCTAAGAAAAACGAGTTAAAAAAGTTCCGTACAGAAGACTAGCTGCAGACCCTTTGTGAGACACGACAGAGGTTCTGTCGTCTTTGTCTTGAAACAGGGCCTATTCAGAGGACAAGTTCCAAAGTCTCTGAGAATAGAGACAGAAGCTCTGTCACCTGAACCTTGTACGTTGGGCTTCTTGTTGAATGTCCTCTGCAGTCTTCTTTGACAGATTGAGTTCTGTCGAACCTTGTTGTGTTACTTTTTCGATACTTTTACATTAAAAGAAGAGAGCTAACATTTACATTTATCATGTGCAAGTTTATGTATTAGTTTGCAAGAATTGATTTATGCATTGTAAATATTTTTTTGTGCTTATGAAAACCCGTGAACTCACCAACTCTTTGTAGTTGACGTTGTTTTATGTTTCATGCTTTTCAGGAAATAAGTAAAGAAGTGAAGTTTTTGGAGCATATTTGTAACAACAATGATTTTTAGTATTTGTAAACATTGTTTTGAAGTATTCAAACACAAACTTGGTTATGGATGTAATCTTGTAAAACTTATGGTGTTATTTATTATCTGTTGCTGTGACACGCTTACCTACTGGATCACGTGTTTCCGCTTTAACAAGGTGTCACAATGTTCTATCTTTGGTTATTCTCACTCTGACCTGGAAGGGAGCATCTCTGTTTTGACAAATGATTTCGTCAATCTACAGCAAAAGCTCTCTCTCGAAAAATCCAAACGTAAATCCTTGGAAAAAGAAAAATTATATTTTGAACGAGAGACGAAGCTACTGACTGTAGAGAAACAAGAGTTGTCAGTGGAAAATGAAAAGCTTTTACAWACAAAACGATCCACTGAAACAAGTCTTAAAACAGAATGCTTAGAATTAAAAGTGGCTACTAAGAAGAAGGATACAGAGCTTATAGAGAAAGAGAGATATAAATTAAACTCTGAGGCCCTAAAAGATTATTTTCAAAAGCAAAGGGAGTTCCTACACCAGAGCCTACAAAGAAAAGAGCTATTGATTAAGAAATATCAAGATGCTCAGCAGGTGTATGAAAATGTTAACTCTCAACAGGATAAAGCAGGGATAGTCTATATAGACCTAGACCTCAACTTGAAGAGGAAAAATACTCGTGAATCAGTGTTTAGGTTGGGCAAAAAATAGAAACCAGACTTTCCTATTTTGTATACAACCTCACCGTTTAAAAGATGTAAGCTTGAAAGTGAAGCCATAACTCCTAAGTTGAAATTCATAAACATCTCTTACTCTTCAAAATGTGTGCCGCAAGTTGATTTAAAATGCATACAGAAGACAAATGAGATTTTTTGTTTTGGCTCTACAAATCTTGAACATCTTAAGACTGAAAGTGAGGTTCTCAAACCTGAACCAGATGCAATCAAAAGTTCATCCACCGGCAATTTTCTTAAAACTATGGATTCGAAATTAATGGATGGCTCTACAGAGATGATAAGACAGGCCTTCGAGCAAGACTTGCTTGAGGCTTTGAACTATTCTTTTTAAAATTCATGTAAATTCTTCTGAGTGTAACCCCTCCGATACTTTTGAAAGACCATTAAAACAAAAGACGAACGAAGCTTCTAGGTCATGCATACGAGAACCTCAAGTTCTTAATGATACCTCTGTATCTCGATATTCACACAAGGATTTTATTGATTCTGACTCTAAGTCAGAGGTGAACTCGTTTGAAGAGAAAGTTAAGGCAGAGGTCGTTGACAAAGAACCAGAGTTTGCAAAACCCTCTATTACAAAAAAAATTCTCCTAGGTTCTGGTTGTGCAAGCATGATGACAACTGCTAAATCCACTCCCAAGTTTGAGTACAGGGTAAAGAGTGCAAAGTCTGTTTCTTCTGCATCAAAGGGCTCAAATTCCAAATCTAAGCCAACTAAATTCACTCCGGAACAGAAGGGAAAATCCGCTGCTTGCTCTAACATTAGTTCTTCTGTTTCAAAGAGGCCTCTGAAGGCCAAAGAAGTATGGAAGAAGAAGTCATAGAAGACTCATTTTGTGTTAAAACAATCAGATCTAGATAGGAAGTTTGGTAGAACTACCAATGATAGGGATGATTGTAATAATTTATTCTTTAAAGCTAATAAATCATTTTGTCATTCAAAAAGTTTTCATAATTGTGAATGTGTTTCTCTGCTGCTAAAATTAAAACTACACTTCTCTGACCCTAATTGTCTTCTCTCTGGGTCATCGAGGTCTAAATCTAAGAAGACCCAGAAGAGAAAGAAGGCTCCTAAAGCCAAGTCTGTTAATTCAGGTCAAGAGACAAGCCTCTTCCAAAGACTAAAAACCAACCCTCTGTCCCTTTTCATCGAGGACCCATTATGAGATGGGTACCTAAATCCCTATAATTTGTTTTGTAGAAGCCACATATGGACATTTGGTATCTTGACTCCGGATGCTCAAGACACATGACCGGCAATAAGAGGTTGTTCTCCTTATACAGAGAGAAGATTGGAGGAAAAGTGACCTTTGGGGATAATAAACAAGGAGAAATAAAGCGATATGGGGAACTACTACAAGGTAAAGTTTCTATCTCTAAGGTTGTTTATGTCTCTGGGCTTAAACATAATCTTTTGAGCATAAGTCAACTGTGTGATTCTGGCTATAACGTCAAGTTCCAAAAGGAAGCTTGCTCCATTATGTCAGAATCAGGTCAGGAGCTGCTAAGAGCTAAGAGAAAAGGCAATATGTATCTCATGAACTTCTCACCAAGAGACAACTCAGAGACGCTCTGTCTCGTGTCTCACAAGAGTGAAGAAGCTTGGCTCTGGCACCACAAGCTGTCTCATCTTAATTTCCAAAATATAGAGAAGCTTGTGAAGCATAATCTGGTTGACGGACAACCTGCCATAAAGTTCAAAAAAGACCATCTCTGCTCTGCGTGTGAAATGGGAAAGCTCAAAAGAGCATCCCACAAAACTAAGACAGATGTGTCCTGTGTCAGACCTCTGCATATGCTTCATGTGGATCTCTGTAGTCCAATCTCTGTGCAGAGCTTATCTATTAAGAAGTATATCTTAGTCTTTATTGATGCATACTCACGATATACTTGGATTGAGTTTGTAAGGCAAAAATCAGATGTCCCAGAGCTGCTAATCAAATTAATGACCAAGATTCAGGTACTTCTGCAAAGCAAAATTCAGAAGCTGAGAAGTGATAATGAAATGGAGTTGAAGAACGCCAAGATCGATGCGTACTTGGACACAGAGGGCATAACCCATAACTTCTCTACAACAAGGACACCACAACAAAATGGTGTCATAGAAAGAAATAATAGAACTCTGGTTCAAGTTGCACGCACCATGCTAGCCAACTCTGATCTTCCAACCCGGTTCTGGGAAAAAGCAATCTATACTACCTACTTTATTCAAAATAGAGCAACGGTGGTAATGAGGTACGTGAAAACACCTTACGAACTAATCAACCAAAGAAAGCCTAACATCAAATGTTTACATGTCTTTGGTTGCAGATGCTTCATCCTAAATGATCGAGATCAACTTGGCAAGTTCGATAAGAAGGCCGATAAGGGCAAGTTTCTTGGTTATTCAACAAAAGCCAGGGCGTACAGAGTCTTGAACCAACGAACCAAGACGGTCATGGAAAGCATCAACGTCTCGTTATATGATAAAAAACAAATGACTTCAGAGTACCTCAGCTCTGGACTCGATCTTAACCATCAGACTTCCAATTCTTAATTGAAGTCAAAGGAATTGGAAATTAGACTCTTATTTGAGGACTTCTATGGTGACGAAGACATCTCTATACATGCACCAAGAGATGCATCTGCGAGTGTAAGTGAAGGATCACAAACGACAAGTACATCTGACTATGGTCCTTCACATACCTCTGCTTCATCTAGAGATCATATCAATCCACAACCAGAGAAAACAAGCTCTGCATCAGAGCCCAGTCACATAACCAGAGCATAATACCTCTGGCTCTGCACCTGGTTCCTCTATACCATCATCCGAGGGGGAGCAAGCAGAACCTTCTTCGCCATCAACGAGCTTAATGCCAAACATGCCCATGGAACGTGATCAAACATCCCCCACTTCTCTATCTGTCCCAAGAACAAAATGGACAAAGGATCATCCTCTTCAACAGATCATTGGTGAACCTTCAAGTGGCGTAAAGACATGGGCTGCCACAACTAATGAATGTTTATTCGTAAACTTTCTTAGCATGGTAGAGCCTAAGAAAGTATATGAAGCCCTACAAGTTCCTAGTTGGGTCGATGCCATGCAAGAAGAGCTCCAACAATTTCAGAGAAATAAGGTGTAGACTTTTGTTCCTTTACCGAAGGATAAAATTGCAATTGGTTGTAAATGGGTTTTCAGGAACAAGAAGGATGAGGATGGGATCATGGTGAGAAATAAAGCTAGGCTCGTAGCAAAAGGCTATTGCCAGGAAGAAGGCATAGACTATGACGAAACCTTTGCGCCAGTAGCAAGGCTAGAAGCTATACGCTTATTCATAGCCTTCTCTGCACATAAGGGATTATGAGTCTATCAAATAGACGCTAAGTCAGCCTTCTTAAATGGTAAGCTGAAGGAGGAAGTCTACGTTCAACAATCTTCAGGGTTTGAAAGCTCCACACATCCAGAGCATGTCTATTTCTTGGACAAAGATTTGTATGGACTTAAGCAAGCACCTCGAGCCTGGTATGAAAGTCTCTCGTCTTTTCTCTTATCTAATGGTTCTGAAAAAGGTAAAATCGATACAACTTAGTTTATTAAGAGGTATAAAGGTGAGATGTTCTTAGTACAGATATATGTGGACGACATTATCTTTGGTTCAACAAACCAGACGCATTGTGATAAGTTCGTTGCGTTGATGAAGAGCGAGTTTGAAATGAGCATGATGGAAGAATTGACCTACTTCCTCGGCTTGCAAGTAAAACAAAGGGAGGATGGTATCTTCATTAGCCAAGCTAAGTATGTCTCTGTCATATTAAAGAAATATCAACTCCATAACTCTTGCACCATGAGAACACCAATCGCTACGGGCACTAAGCTTAACACATATCCATCTGGAAACCCTGTGGATGTTAAGACTTACCGTGGAATGATTGGATAACTACTATATCTCACGGCTAGTAGACCAGACATCATGTTTGCCACATGTCTCTGTGCGTGTTTTCAAGCAAATCCAAAGGAATCTCACCTTTTGGCTGTAAAAAGAATCTTTAGATATCTTAAAGGGACTCAATTTTTGGGTCTTTGGTATCCAAAGTATTCTGGTTTTGATCTTATTGCGTACACAGATTCTATTCATGCAGGTTGTAAACTCGAACGAAAGAGTACATCAGGGAGCTGTCAATTACTTGGGGACAAGCTCATAAACTGGACTTTGAAGAAGCAGAACCGCGTCTCTACTTCTACAGCTGAAGCAGAGTACGTGGCTACAGCCAGTTGTTGTTCCCAAGTGATATGGATGAAGACTCAACTAAAATACTATGGCGTAGAGTTTGAGAAGATTCCAATTCTGTGTGACTCAGAGAGTGCTGTCGCAATCACAGCCAATCCTGTGCAACACTCAAAAACAAAGCACATCGATGTTCGATATCATTTCATCAGGGACCATGTAGAGAAAGGTATGATTGAAATGTTTTTTGTTAGTACAGATTTACAACTTGCTAACATTTTTACAAAAGCTCATGATGAAAAGAGGTTTAATTTTATGGTTAGCAAGTTGGGTATGGTTAATCTTTCAAACTAGAACAGAGACTCTGTATGTACTATACAGAGCCTCTGCCTCCCTTTATGCATACTTCTGTTTTATTGATTTGTATTGATCCATGAGACAGAGCCTCTGCATTGTACACGCAGAGCCTCTTACTCTAAGTCCGTGTTGTTTTGTGCTACAGAACCTCTGTATAGTACATACAGAGCCTCTGTACCTTGATTATTATTCATATGCTCTGCTTATCACAAATTATCGAAGCATAGTTCAAGAGGGAGCATATAAGAAGAGCTCAAGTCAAGGGGGAGCATGAGATCATGTCACACAGAGCCTCTGTATATACTATATACAGAGCCTCTGCTTCAAAAAAATTCATGATTATAGAACAGAGCCTCTGTATGTACTATATAGAGCCTCTGCCTCTAAACATAGCAAGTTTTCTACAGAGGACATGTATAGTCCAATAACGACTCTCTATATGAGATCCTAAGATATGTTGTCTTCTTCTGCATGTAGTACTCTGGTCTCTACAAAACCTCTACTTCTTACTAACCAGAGTATTTACTCCTGAAAATCAAAATATATTATTTTATTAAGAAGGCGTAAGGTTTATTTTAATTGTTTAATAAAAGTTGTCACCTACATTAAGCGACACCGCCTGTGCGTTTATCTTTCAAACGTGGGAGGCGCCACTTGCAGCTGACAGTCCACGTGGTGCGCCCACACAGGCTGTAAGAAAATCGGTTCGGTTTTTACCTGACGTTTGGGGCGCTAAAACACTCAAGTGTTTTTTATTTTATTCTATTTAAACAAATTTTACCCCCAAATTAATCTTTTACGCTTTCAAAATTTTTCAAGAACTCCCGTCGTCTTCAACCTTCAGCCGCCATTGCTACAACTTCAAGCTCTCAAATCAGTGTTCAAAGATCGATACATGTCACACCCCGCTAAAGCGGAAATACGAGGTATGACAGGTGGAGTCCCATAGCAATAGAGTATAAATAACACCACCATACATTAAAATTTCATTACATCACAATCCAGCGTTTACATTCCCAAAACGACAAGTTTGTAAAAAAAATAAAAAAAAATTCAAAGCTGATGATTGAAACACGACTTCTTTTAAATGCCACTATATGCCTTTCTTACCCCTGAAAAGCACGTTAAAACAAGTGTCAACTACAAGAGTTGGTGAGTTCATAGGTTTTCATTGTACAACAAATCTTTATGCAATAATTAGTTCGAGTAAGTGTTTTTCTTACTCGCAACAACTTTCATACGTGTAGCACTTTTAACGAGGCACAATGTACTCCAAGTAATTTTAAGTGTTGGACCACTACTAAACTTGCAACAACTACGCCCTTTATACCAACTACCTCAACGGTGGTGTTGAAACCACATGTGTAGAACTCGTGTTTTAGTTAAATGCACCCCTACTCGTTGGTAAAAGGTGGGATTGTCAATCCAAATAGCACTATCCATTAAACCATCGGCTCATACAAGTTAATAAGTAGTGTAACCAAGTGGGACTTTTTAATTAACCCAAACACAATTTTTACTAGCATACATGGTGTTAGTGCTCGTATTCACAATTTAATTTCAATGCATTTTTCATATAATCAATTTGTATCCATGATTTAAACACATTGTATATTTCATACAAATATCAACTACTTCTATACGTGCTTTTCACCCAAATAACGATGGATTTAGAAAAAGGTGCCGTGAATACTCACCTTTTCTTTCACGGAGAAGATGGTTGAGTGATCAAATGGTATGTCTTGATAAAGTCCTTTTAGTGAATCCCTATAAAAAACGAACGATTGTCAAACTCTTAAAGGTTAAGGTTACTATTCTACCTTTACGTCTTATAAATGCCTCTTTATGTTCTTAAGAATAAAAAAAAAAAAAATCAAGTTTTAAGCACTTTATATGCTTATTATGGGGTTTATGGTTTAAGAGTCCAATCTTTAGTGGTTTTAGGAAATCATGCATGCTGACAGAATCTTTGTGACTCAAAAATGTCCATAGTTCACCCTTATCCAAGAAGTATATTTCCCAGAATTTTTTATATGTTTTTGTATACTGAATTAGGATCATTATGACCAAAACTCAAGATTTTTGGATGAGTGGAAGGGTCTCAAACAAATTTTACCAAAACAGTGATTATAGCTTTCAAAACAGAAAACCCCTTCTTAATGTTACACCCTTTTGAAGGAGTTATACTTATTATTTTCCAGTGGTTCATAAATCGTTTTAAATCTAAGACATAAGGATAACTTATCCAAAAAGAATCACTATATTTGGATGTATAGTTTGGGAGTTATGGTTGTTTAAACATGCATGTGGAAATCTGTCAAGTCTGGACATATTGCACACTTATTTTGTAAAAATCGGTTGAACCCCTAAATCACCATGTTTATGTGTGGGGTTAGACTATTTTGAACTAACGCTTTAGGATATACTCCAGAGGTAAAGTTTCATGAGTTTTGATGTGTCTTCTAAGAGTTATAGATAAACAATGAGACACAAAAGTTCTGACCGACCACTGTTGCACACCAAATTTGTTTTTGGTGTTGTGAGGTCATAATGTCATATTTTCTTATGATTTCACTTGGGTATGAAAACTAATACACTAAATATTATTGAGGAAAAATATTCATGCTTATTGGGTCAATACACAACTAGATATGGTTGTTCCAAACTCATGCAATGAATCTGTCCAGAAGTAAAGTCATTCTTTTATACAAAAATGAATTTTTATGCATCAAAATTTCCAAAAATGATGATTTTATGGAAGACGATCACTATACTATTCAATATTAAAGTAAGAATATATAAAATACACTATTCTTGGTAACAAAAAGTGAAAGAGAACTCAGATTCCATAAGAGACACAAAAATGCAAGAAATGAAGGGTTTTTCTTGCTTTTCAAAAGTTGTAGATGGTTAGGTCACGAATTTTCACCATATTAAGAACATTTTTCATGTCTTTGGTGTAAAATCTAGCCTTAGAAATTAGAATGAAGAACACCTCTCCTTTGCAATCTTAAAAGTATGAAAACGACAATAAAATGGCACTAAAAGTGCATAAAATGAAACCAAAATTCTAACAAGTTGTTACCTTTGATTAAAAGAAGATGATTTCTTCAAGTTTTGTTTCTTGAGTTCCCTTTTATTTTCTATGAAAGGCTGAATTTTTCTTGAAGAAGAAGATGGAGGGAGAGAGTAAGGAGACGAAAAGTGAGGGAGAGTAAGGATGTGAAAGGTTGAGAGATAAATGAGAAATGAGTGTTTTAAAGTTTCAAAATGTTTTTATATGGNGGGGGTGGGGGCGGCCATGTGGTGGGCCTATGGGCCTCCCTTCAATTTTTTTTTTTTGTAAAAACTTAGACCATAATTTAATTAGTTGGGTACTTTTGTGAGATATTGAGAAAAAGGCCCAAATTCCTATTTTATGAAATAAATAAATTTCTTAAATATAATTTTAAGTAAAAAAAATATTTAAAATATGTAGACTCTATATTTTATGCAAGTTTTAAGAATTATTTGAAGTGTTTGGCATTTTATAAGATGATCCGGTTCATTACGGGTCGAAACAGTGTTTTCTACGCAACATACCGAGATTTCTAACTACTTAAGCTCTAATCGCTCTACTCGAGTGTTAATAATATTTGCAAAGTGCTATCTAGCTACTAACCTGGTATTTAAATTTCCGGATGTCATAATTCAGCCTTCAACCGATCATCCCGTTTGTCAAGTAAGTCCCATAAACTGTTTCCTCCAACCCATTCTCGAATCAATAACTGGTTCTTGAAACCCTATATTTCTTTAAAATCTTCTTCCACACCTAAAACCTGCAAAAATGTCCTCACCCGAATCTAGAAACTCCCAAACCCACACAACAACCCACAAAACTATAGAGGATACTAGTCAAAACCTAGTTCCTCTTCCTATCAAACCGAATAACCATGCCCTAAACCTCTAACTTGAAAACTTCGACACCAAATACCATCCCATCATTAATATCCTCCAAAACCACTTCTTAAACCCAGCCCTGACAAACACAGATGACATTGTTCCTGAAAGGTACATCCAAAAATACTGGCAATCCTGCGACGTTACTAAATCTCAACGAGGAATAGTTGGAGATTTCTACGTCTCCTCATAAAACGAGTTTGTTACTATGCGAATTTCAAGATCAATGTTTTCGCGGGTTCTTGAAATCCCAACGAAAACAGACTTACAGCTTTCTGAGTATGCCCATCTCCCATCTGGGGATGAGATAGTGGCCTTTCTGAAGTTGTTAGGGTAAAACAAGGCCATTCAATACCCGTCACAGAATCGCCGTCAATACCTACCACCAATGTGGAATACACTTTTCACATTGGTCAACAGATCGCTTACTGGGAAGATAGGGAGCCTCGACATGTGCTCCACAAATGTTCTTCAGATCGTCTACGAAATCCTCTTTGACTTATCTCTCGACTACTCCTTGATACTCTACACAGAGTTCAAGGCTGTCGTGGCCAAGAATTGTCAAGAAGTGGCCAAAGGAAGACAGTTGTCGTCTCTGTTATTTCCATGATTCTTGGGTCTTCTCCTAAGACCAGCTCTTGATGACAACAATATTGATGTGGGTCGTCTACCTCCTCACAAGGTAAATGTGCTCACTCAATACAGACCAACAGTGAACAACGAGGGTTATGAAGCTATATGAAGTCCAAGGAGATTAGAAGATCGTACAGACGTATACACAAGACACTAGAACCAGTGTCTCGAACCCCGTTACGCATAGGAACAGTCGAGGAAGAAGAGAGGACTGAGGATACATCAAGGCTTCAAGCAGAGGGTGAGACGGTGAAAGTAGGTGAAGAGAAGATGAGAGCAGAGGAAGAAAGGGTGCGAGTGGAGCAAAAGAGAGCAAAAGAACGAAAAATAGAGGAGGCAAGGAAAAAGGGAGCTGAGAGGGAGAAAAAGAAAAAGGAAGAAGTAGCGCGAGCAGAGCAAGAGAGATTGGCTAAGCTTGCTCGTGCTAGAGCAGAGGCAGAGCAAGCAGAAAAAGCCCGCCAAGCAGAAATCACTCGTTTGAGTGAAGAGGCCAAACTCATAGTAGAAGAAGAGGCTCGTCAAACCTTGGCTCACTCCTCTAGTCCAAACCAAGGGTTGACCATGAGCACTACGATGATGCTGCACGGTATTATACAAGTGAAGAAAGTGAGGAAGAAGAGGAAGAAAGTGAAGAAGAAGAGAGTGAGAAAGAAAAAGAAAGTAAGGAAGAAGAAGAGGAGAGCGAGGAGGAAGAAGAGGAAGAAGAAGAGGAGAGCGAGGAGAAAGAAGAGGGAGGAAGTGCAGTAGCAGCTCTGCCTCAGGGCGAGCCAGAGCAGCCTAGGCTAAATAGGCACACAAGCTTTACCTCCCCAACTCCCAGTGCAAACACATTATCTGACTCCAGTGGTCGAGACATCAGAGTCATTGAAATAGAGGTGCACACATCGAACCCTAGCCAGCCAAACCAACCAGAGGTCGCATCTGCCTCTGGTTATAACAGCCAAAGGGAAGCCTCACCACAGGGAACACCCTCTCAAAAGGGTGCAACCTTTGAAAACGTAAGTCATATGTCTCCCCATATCACGCTACTTTCCCCTACAGAGGAATTTGTTTCCTTTGCACGAGTAGATTCACAGCCTTGTTCAGAGCAAGGACTAGGGGCACTTGGCTTTGAGGCTCTCGATCGGTCTCTTAGCCCACTCATGGAGAGCCCTCTGGCTGGCTCTGAACCAACCTTGGGTCCTCTCCCTGACAGAATAGAGGTAGTGAATTCTCCTCAAAAAGAACCACGAGGATTCTCTGGAAGTCCTTCCCCGACTAACGTCAATCAAGTCGTGAATGAAGGCATCCCTGGAACAAAGACTCACTCTGGCCCATGTGTTGAGCCAAAGGTTACACCACCTACATATGTCACTAGGGAAGAGTTCCATTCCCTTTGCACCTCTATGCGGTGGTCCTTGGAAGAGCTAAAACTCATCATGGCCCGTACAGAGCCGTCCCCTTCTGCACCTGCTCTGGATGAGATAAGAGCATCCTTAGCAGTACTAAGAACTGAGTCTATGAAAAATGCTTCTCGTATCAACAATCTCATGGAATTGACGGCACACAAAACAAAAATATTGCAAAAAGTCATCGCATTAATACAGAGGGTTGAGGCGTCCACATCTATTAACAACCACGCCCTCATACCCTCTGAATGTACCTGTGGACTATGTCACACAGAGCGCCATGAATGCTTTGGGTGACAGACTCCTACAGAAGGTGGCAGACTTCACTACGGATTTCAATAGCAAAGCCACAAAAGCGGCAAAGGACATAAACGATACTCTTCTCCGATTCAACTATCGCTTAGACGATGAAATGCGAAAGGTTGGCGTTGAAGTCGACGAACTCCTCAAGACCATAAAGGAGACGATCAAGACAATGCCTCGAGCAGAGGACCAGAGGGATCTATCTCCATGTGCTGAACCGTCAAAGAGGAGGCGACTTGACGATGATGAAGAACCAGACGAGTCTGGTCCTCAAAATTTTCAATAGGGGGAGAACTTACCTACAACCATCCCAAGTACAAGACCTATGGCTGCCCCCTCTACACCAACATCCTCTGCCCCACGCCAACAAGCTCAAAATCCTTCAAGGCAGAGCAGACAAAGCCAACCAGCATCAGACAACACAGAGGCGCTTCGCAAAGGAAAAATGCCAATAAATTTGTTGAGTAAATAGAACTTCTTCAATGAACTTCTAAAAAAAGTGAGTAAACAGAATTCCATACTCGATCTCATAGATACATATAGAAGCAGAGCCAGCCTTGCCACAAAAGACTACAAAAGTGATAGATCTTCTATCTGTTTATGGATCAGACGATTCAGACCTGGCTCTGTCCTCTTCAACAGAGTATGCTATGGACATGGCTACTCCTTCAACCATAACCAAACAAGAATAAGAGGTGGTCGCTGTGAATGTGACTGATCTGTCACTCTTGCACATTCCAGTTGCCATTCCTCTAGAAGAAGTCACCGTTGCTGCTCCTCCACCACATCCAAAAAACCCATAGAGCTAGGGTCCTTGCCCAAGGGACCAGGGTTGTCACTCCTGCAATGAGGCAACATGTACCTGTTAAGCCAGACAGAGCGAACACATAAGGCACAACCAGCGGGCAAAAATGGAAGCATCCTTCTAATCGTGTCCAAAGGATTAAAGCAAGTATGGATGCCATGTTCACGCCAACACCCCTCAACAAACCCATCATGGACAAGGCTGACAGCAAGGAGATCTACCAGTACCTCTACAACCTAAGAGAAGAGACACCAATCTAGAAGATCATTCTTCATCCTATGGTCCAAGAGCACATCGGGTAGAGATTTATAGCTTGCTACACTCAGCCAATCACTGCAGTCCACTTCGCAGATGGAATAAAGCAGATCATTGATATAAAGAGGCGCACCTTCGCACATAATTAGATTGTTTTCCATGAGTATACAGTGGAGAGGTCTCACGGACGGATATGTAGGTTCACAAATTGTAACCTTATTAATCTGAATCCATGGGATCTTCTTCATATGTTCTACTTTGCAGATCATAAAAAGGATAAGGGTGTCAAATACGTTGTCGCCAACTCTGCCGTTAGCCAAACAATGACAGACCTGCTTGACTTCAGAAGCAAGTTCGACTTCCAACTAGCTCTGGATCAAGTAGCGGATCAATTGACAATTGCTACTCCAAATGAAGACTTACAAGGCATTAACAGCATCCCCTCCTAGACGGTTTTGGTGGAACTAGAGGAGGGAGTGGTGTTTAGAAACAAGCATAAATAGAATATCTTCTTTCGAGACAACCAAAATTACAAGTACTCCAATTATACTATGCGCTATATAAGAGACAATCTGGTCAGGAGTAGAGACAACTCCCGTAGAGCAAAGGAGCAAGCCAAAATTATCCTAAGGTCGATTCAAAATATGCTTGAGTTTCGTGAACTTCTTAGGAAATTCATTAGACTTCACAATGTTTAGACCTCTTATCTTTTGTAAGTACTTCTTTATTTTTGATTCAATGTAATTTCAATTTCAATCGTATTGTACTTCATTAGATAGTTAACGTAAACCAGAAGTTCATTTTAACCTCTATATTTGGTTAGACTTCTGTTTTGTAAATCAAGTAAGAGTCCTTCTTATTTACAGTTAGGGGGAGATTGTTATACCCCAACTTGTCGAAGTGTAAGTAAGAAGTGTTTTGCTGTAGCCAAATAGGACTTAGTCCATAGAAGCTTTCTGGCTAAGAGCTCTCATCTCATGTAGAAGATCAAGGATCAGAGCTCTTACTCATAGTGAAGGTTCCTTTGATAAAGTCCCCGCGCTCTACCTCCATGAACACTCAAGTCTTGTGCACCAAAAAGCATAAGCGCTTGACTTAAAACAATTCCTCTAAGACCCAGAGCCTCTACATAGTACATGCAGAGCTTCTGCATTTGCAGAGCCTCTTCATAATACATGCAGAACTTCCGTATGTTCATGCAGAGCTTCTGGATACCTTCTTCACCAAAAGCGCGCGTTGGCCCAGACATTCTCGTATAGCGTCTAACAGATTTAAAGCGGCTTGACCAAGTCTGCTTCGTTATTTAAGGTAAGTCAAGGATAAGGATGCAGACTAGTCAGCTCAGAGTTCCACACCTTTTTTATAGCATAGTTTGTTAGACCTAGGCGTATATAAGGAGGCCTCCACCTCAGGGTCAAAGTACCTGAAGGAGCCGACTTATACTATACTCGTATTCTTGTGATATTACATTTTGTTCTTCAATTGTTCATCATTATAAATAAAAGCATTCGGTTATTCAAAGTATTATTCACTGTTTACTTTCATCTTTGAATATCCTGTTTAATCAATAGAAATATTTTGGTGTTCTTAAATCTTATTTTACGCAAACAACATTTTTGCAAATTGAGAGTATCTGGGTTGCAACAGGAAGCCCCAAAGACTCCGTCTAAAGTTTGATGTTTTTTGGGATTGCAAGGCTAATACCGCAAGTTTATTCAAGATTTTTCCAAAATAGTTGTGCCATTAACCAAATTAACTCGGAAGAATATTAAGTTCCAATGGGAAGAAGAATAGCAAAAGGCTTTCCTATTGCTAAAAGATCATCTCTACAGTGCCCCGATATTAACGTTACCCGATGGAACAAAAGATTTTGTAGTACATAGCGATGCCTCAAAACTTGGTTTGGGCTGTGTAATGATGCAAAGAGGAAAAGTCATATCATATGAATCCCGACAACTAAAGGATCATGAAAAGCAATATCCGACTCCTGATATGGAACTGGCAGCCGTAGGAGGCATTTGGCTGGGGCGGAATCCATCGAAATCTGATGGAATTGGAATGGTCAATTTTGTTGAGAAATGCCATTCCAATGTTTGGTTACACGTGGAATGGAATTGAATTCCAAAGATTCCTAAATTTGAGGAATTCACCATTCCTTAATAATGTGATGGAATTGAATTTCATTCCATCCATTAGTGTTTAAATGACATAAATAACCTTATGCTACTATTAAACCCTAGCCGTTCTTTTTCACTTTTGTATTGTTATTGAATTTTTTTTTTAAATATCAAAGTAACGGTATTTTTGTCTTTTTTCATCATTCCATTCCAATTCTGTTGCTAACCAAACAGACAGATTCCAATTCCTTAAACAAATTAAATTCCATCCCGCCAACCAAACACTTGGTCAAACCTGATAACATTCCATTCCAATTCCTTCCAGATTCCAATTCCTTTGACATATTCCATTCCTTCAGAAATCATTTTGTGAACCAAATGGCGCCGTAGTCTTCGCATTAAAGATTTGGAAACATTACCTATTGGGAACTAAAAGCCAGATTTACACAGATCACAAGAGCTTGCAGCACTTGTTCAATTAGAAGGAATTAAATATGAGGCAACACCGATGGATCGAAGTTGTTAATGACTATGAATTTGAAATCCTTTATCATCCCGGAAAAGCCAACACAGTGGCCGATGCCTTAAGCCAAAAAGAAAGAAGTGGAACGATTAAAGTAGTGGTAATGAAAGTTAGCTTAATTCCTGATCTTCATCAAGAAATTTTGAAATGTCAGAAAGAGGCTATGAAAGAAGAACGCATGAAATCAAAAAAAGTGGGTAAAATGATTTCCATCATGGAGCCGAATAATGAAGGGATTCTATGTTTTTGTCACACCCCGTTAAAGCGGAAACACGAGATGTAGCAGGTAACTGTGTCACATCAACAAATAATAAATAACACCATAAGTTTTACAAGATTACATCCATAACCAAGTTGGTGTTTGAATACTTCAAAACAAAGTTTACAAAATACACAAAATCATTGTTGTGCACCCCCTTTCTGGTTGGGACTGTCAACACAATATCGGCTATCCACAAATACCACGACTTGGGGACATGCCCGAGTTAACAAGTAGCGTTTACGGACGGGGACTTTATTTGGAAATATACTCTCAAGTACATCAATTTATCATTTATATCATAGTGCAAAACAATCAATATTTCATGACATAAACAAATCTTGACTAAACAGTTCTTTAGTCCACCAGTTTTATAAATAAACAATATAGTTTGCATAACTTCATGCTTTTCTCCCAGTTTAAATAAACAAAAAGCATTAAAAGTGGGGCCGTGAATACTCACTTGTTTGTTGTTTTGAATATCTAAGAGCTTGACAATGCTTGAAGCTCTAATCGTCCACCCTAGACTTTACTAAACAGTCCAACTTCCAGAAATTAGATCACCTATAGGTTCTCGATAAAGATAAAGTTAAGTATGTCTTATGTAATGCCATTGAGTTTTTATGATTTAAAGTTGATACTTATATTATTTGCTCTTTGAAATAGTCCAATATTTTATATCCAAGTCTTCAACACATGAAGAAACACTTGGACAAAATATAAATTCTAAATCTGGAATTTTTGGTCTCACAAATCACTGTCAAAAGAATCCGTCCATAACTCTTTTTGAGTTCAAATTTTTAATAGTAATGAGTTAAACAGATTTCTCCTGAATATCAAGAATTTTGGATGGGTTTAAGGCACTCATTAATACCCTACAACTTTGAGTGACACAGTCCCCAAAACAGATTGCACACACTTCTAGTGACGGTCATTTGGGGGGTTTAAACTCATCATTTTTCAGTGATTTTAACTTTATTTTTAAGCCAACACATAAGCTAGCTTCCAGAAAAAGAATCACCCATTTTCATTGAGTTTTGAAGGAGATGTGACCGTTTTAAAATGCATGCAAGATTCTGTCATCATTGCTCTTTTTGCATCATAATCTGGTATCAAGAGCTTGAAGGCCCAAAACGTAATATTTTTTAGTGAGACTAGTTACATTAGAAATATAGCTCATTAAAATAAGTTCCAAAAAAATAAACCATTTTGGAGGAATAACTAGAGAGATATGGTCGTCCAAAGTAGGTTTTACCTACTGTCAAGTGTGTTGTTGCACACTTATTTTGTTCTAAACATTTGAAGGTTCAAAACTTCTTCAATTTACATGATTCCAGTTGGAAAAAAATCATAACTCATCAAAGTACATTTTAGAAGAAAAATCAGAACATTTGGACTTTTATTTTGAAAGATACAGTCGATAGAAGTGCTAACAGAATCTGCCAGTTTTCAAAATACATCTTTTAATGATTGAATTCCACATGCAATGTGGTTTTATCCTACTTTCTTAGAGTTCTAAGTTCATGGATCATAGATTATTATCATTTTGAAGACATTTTCATGTCTTTGATGTATAATCTCCCCTTTTGAATTATCCAGAAAATTTAATTACAAAATCAAGAAAAAGGTGTAGAGAATGAGAATTTTTGTTATTATACAAAGGTAAGATAACTAGTCTATTAACTTTTCGCTTGAAATCTTGGATATTCTTCAAGATTGACAAATTTTTAATGTTGTTTGAAGATGAAATCTGTAATATTCGGGTTATTAAATAGGATTTAATAACTTCAAATTTTATGTTTATAAGAATATTTTATATTATTGTGTATGTGAGTGTGGATTTGTGATAAGAGGAGGCTTATGCACTTGCTATTTATAGCAAGTGCATATGAAAGGAAAAAGTCAGTTGTTGGATTTTCTGGAGAACAGAATCAATTGAGAGTGAAGACTGAAGGAGAATCGCAGACTTGAATTCGATCAGTATTATAAGGTGAGTGTTTTATGCTTGAGTATTAACGATTTGCATGCAATTCATTTCTATTTTTAATTGTCTTAAATATGAACATCATATGTATCCTACGGACTCCACCTAAACCGGACAAGTTATGACCGGATATCTACTAAATCGCTCAAGTGTTGAACGGATATGTTTTTTTTAAATCGCACAAGGGATAGTCGGATTCTTTTTAAATCGCTCATGTGTTAACCGACTTAAAGCTAAACCGATCAAGGCACGGTCAATGTAACCTTCTTGATATTCTAAGTGTTTGTTCAGACTTCATATCCAGACAAGGTTGACCGGACTTCAAATCCGGATAATGTGTTACAATTTTTTTAATATATTTATGCAGAGAGATGTAATGGTTGTGTAACCGTGAGAGAGATGTAATGGTGGTGTAACGGCGAGAGAGTTGAAATGGCAGTGTAACTGCAAGAGAGATGTAATGGCGGTGTAACCGCGAGAGAGATGTAATGGCGGTGTAACCGCGAGAGAGATGAAATGCCGGTGTAATCGCGAGAAATATGTAATGACGGTGTAACCGCGAGAGAAATAAATAAGTATATGTATCTGAACAGGTTTGATTCTAAACTGATAGTTTGGAAAGTGTGTTATTTGTTTGAGATTTATACACTCACTAGACCTTTTAGGTCTAACGTTCAGTTGTTGGACTAACCTGTTTTGCAGGTCATCATACCTCGCAAGATAAAGGCAAGGGAAAAGTTTAGAATAAATGACATTTAGTTGCTCATAAATGTATTCAAGAGAGTTTTTATTTAGCACATGTTTTGTAAATGATATTACATTATGTGTTATGAGTATCTGTATGTGGATTATCGATATTTAGAATATGTGGGTTGTTACAGTTGGTATAAGAGCCTTAGTTTAAGGGATCTGAGTATTTGCAAAATACTTAGACTTAAGCTAGAGGTGCGGAAGTTATGATGATAGGTATCACTGGGTCTATGAACATGAGAATATGTTATAGCTGAACCTATTATGAGAAACATAGATTTTGTATGACTGATATAATCTGAGTTATGGACAAACTTGAGGATGAATGTATTATTATGTTTTGATTATGAAAATTATCATGTGTGTTTAAATGTGATAGAAAGAGTTATACACTGAGAAATGGTAGATAATCCCAATCAATCAGAAAGGACCTCGACTAGTTATGGAAGAGGTCGTGGAAGAATAATCGTAACACAAGGAGAGGACCCAGAAAATGTGATGACAATAGAAACGCGAAGTCATAGCAGGGGTCGAGGAAGAGGTGGATGTACTAGACAAGAACAAGAACTATCGGCTCAAGAAAGTTCAATGTCTGGTCATTCAAGAGGAAGGGCAAGGGGTGGACACAATGTTCTTGATCCCGGATTTATTACCCAGGAAATGTTGGCAGCAGAGTTGTGAAAGTTCCAAGAAAGTTTGGTGAATTTGTTAGGGCGTACAGCCCAAAATAATCTAGAAGTGGTAAGAAATCCCGATTATCAGGAGGAAGCCGGAGCTAGTACACCGGTAAATGATACATCTGTACCCCTTACTTCGTCTTTAGTACAGAAAGTAGGAGATATTAAGATGTTTCTTGCCTCTAAACCTCCCAAGTTTTCTGGTGAGCATGATCCTGTTAAAGCCATGTGTTGGATTAATGAAATAGAACTGAGTCTGCAAATCAGTAAAAGTGCTGAAGAGGAAAAAGTTAGTTTGTTGTGTCTCGTTTAAGATCAAGTGCTTTGTACTGGTGGGAAGTTCTGTCCAGTTCAGATCTGAATATTCTGAAAACCATGTTGTGGGAAGAATTTGTGGTTAAGTTTAAAATGCAGTATTGTCCTGAAGCTGCAGTAAGAAAGTTGAGAGATGATTTCCTTCGTCTTGAACAAGGAAACATGTCAGTCCGCCAGTATACAGAAGTTTTCATGGAACAATCTAGGTTTGCTGAAGCCTATATTATATCTGAAAACAGTAAAGTAAAGAAATATGTG
This sequence comes from Cynara cardunculus var. scolymus, assembly GCF_001531365.2. Classification (NCBI taxonomy): domain Eukaryota; kingdom Viridiplantae; phylum Streptophyta; class Magnoliopsida; order Asterales; family Asteraceae; genus Cynara; species Cynara cardunculus. The sequence continues at coordinate 22,145 of NW_020202947.1, forward strand.
ATATCCAGGAATCCGACAACATTTCAAGCAGCAGTTGATGCTGCTGAAATGCTAGAACAAGACATTAACCGACAACCACAAGAAAAGGTTGGAGAGAAAAGAAAGGGGGAAGCTATAGTAACTGATTTCCGTAGACCGAGGTTTATGGAAAATTTGAATCGGCCAGTCTCAAGATTTGCTGATAGGGCGTGTACCTGATGTGATAAGATACATCAGGGAAATTGCAATACAGAATTTCGAGTATGCTTTAAATGTCAGGAACCAGGACATATAGTTCGAGACTGTCGGATGATGCGGAGGTGTTTTACTTGTAATTCATCTCAACATGTAAATGTCGATTGTCTGCAAGCAAAGATTCGAGGGTTTGGTTTTGCTGGAGGTCGGGGATCGAGGATCTGGGTATGTGCCAACAGGTCGTGGGTAAATGAATAATCATGTTAATCCAAGTGGACAGGGAGGGATAAGACAAGCTGAGTCTAATGCAAAAGGTAAGGCCTTTCAGATGACCAGAGGCGAGGCGGTAGAGCACCCTAAAGTGGTGACAGGTACATTGCTTGTTAATTCAGTATGTGCCAAAGTTTTATTTGACTCGGGTGCAAATCGTTCTTTTGTGTCACTGTCGTTTGTTAACTGCGCACATTTAGAATCTAAAGCATTGAGTGAGGATTTAATTGTGGAAACAGCAAACGCTAGTGAAATTTCAATTAAGGAAAGGATAGATGAATGCTTTATAAGTATAAAAGGGTGTGAAGTGCCTATACAGTTATTTCCTTTGCCTTTAAGGGAATTTGATATAATTATAGGCATCGATTGGTTAGCTGAAAACCAAGCCAACATAGTTTGTAATGAAAAGATGATTCATATAGACTTATCTGAAAAAGGAAGAGTTGTGATTTATGGAGATCGGCGGGATCGTTAATCTATCCTAATTTCAGTTCTAAAGGATAGGAAGTATGTACAGAAGGGATATGTTAGTTTTATTACATATGCTATAGATATGAAGAAAGATAAGGGAAAGATGGAGGATATCCCAATCGTAAGGGAATTTCCTGAAGTATTTCCAGAAGATTTGATAAGTCTACCTCCAGACCGAATGATAGAATTTCAGATCGTATTAATTCCTGGAGCAACACCTGTTGCACGTGCACCATATATATTAGCTCATTCTGAATTAAAGGAGTTAATGTCTCAATTGAACGAATTGCTGGATAAAGGTTTTATCCGACCAAGTACTTCCCCGTGGGGTGCGCCGGTGCTTTTTGTAAAGAAGAAAGATGGATCAATGAGAATGTGCATTGACTACCGGGAACTGAATAAATTGACAATCGAAAATAAGTATCCTCTCCCAAGAATTGATTATTTGTTTGATCAATTGGTTGGGGCTACTTATTTTTCAAAGATCGATTTACGGTCTGGTAATCATCAATTGAAGATTTGGAATGAAGATGTGTCGAAAACAACATTTCGTACATGTTATGGTCATTATGAATTCCTGGTTATGCCATTTGGACTCACAAATGCGCCTGCAGCCTTTATGGACATGATGAATAGGGTGTGTCATCCCTATCTTGATAAATTAGTGATTGTTTTCATTGATGATATTCTGATATATTCTCGGTCGGAAGAAGAACATGCACATCATTTGAGATGACTTCTGGAATTGTTGAAACAAGAGAAATTGTATGCCAATATGTCAAAATGTGAATTTTGGCTGCGAGAAGTTCAGTTTTTGGGGCATGTTATCTCAAAAGAAGGGATTAAAGTAGATCCACTCAAGATTGAAGCTATTGAAAAATGGGAAGCTCCAAAGACTCCAACTGAAGTCAGAAGTTTTCTTGGATTGGCTGGGTATTATCATAAGTTTATACATGATTTCTCTCGTATAGCTACTCCATTAACAAAACTGACAAAAAAGAATGTGAAATATGAGTGGGATGAATCACAAGCTCAGGCTTTTCAGATATTGAAGGATAAGTTATGCAGTGCACCAATTCTATCTTTACCAAATGGAATAGAAGATTTTGTAGTTTATAGTGATGCATCAAAGATGGGTTTGGGTTGTGTACTAATGCAACGTGGAAAGGTAATAACTTATGCTTCTAGATAGTTAAAAGATAATGAAAGGCAGTATCCTACTCACGATATGGAGTTGGCGGCAGTAGTGTTTGCTTTTAAGATATGGAGGCATTATTTGTATGGAACGAAATGTCAAATCTTCACAGATCATAAGAGCTTACAACATCTGTTCCATCAGAAGGACCTGAATATGCGTCAGAGAAGATGGTTGGAATTGGTAAGTGATTATGATTGTGAAATTTTGTATCACCCAGGAAAGGCAAATGTAGTGGCTGATGCATTAAGCCGACAAGAGAAAAGTGGAGCTACCAAAGCTATAGCTTTACGAGTTGAATTGCTACCTAGTATTCTGGAAGAATTGCGAGAATTTCAACATGAGGCAATGAAGGAAGAAATGATTAAACAAGAAAGAATAGGTCGATTGATATTTTAATTTGTGAAAGATGATAGAGAGTTATGGAAGTTCCAGAACAAAATTTGGGTACCATGCTATGGTGATCTCAGAAAACCGTATTTTAAATGAGGCTCATAAGTCACGTTTTGCAATTCATCCAGGTATAAATAAAATGTATCGGGATTTGAAGCAACACTATTGGTGGCCAGGTATGAAGAAATATATTGCTAAACATGTTGAGCAATGCCTGACATCTCTTCAAGTAAAGATTGAACACCAGCGCCCTTATGGTAAGTTACAATCTTTAGAAATTCCAGTGTGGAAGTGGGAACATATCACTATATGGGTGATAGTAGATCAGTTATCCAAATTTCCACACTTCTTACCTATGAAAGAGTCATATTCGATGGAGAGATTGTGTTAGCTCTGTTATTCATGTCTTGTAAAAGTATAGAAAAAGTATTCTGCAAGTCTTGACAAAAGCTTATCTTCCGCATAAGACAACAGAGGACTGACAACAGAAGCCTGGTATTCGAGCAAGTAAAGTGTGACAGAACCTCTGATGTATCTCACAGAGGTTCTGGAAAATGGTCCTCTGTCAATAAGAACAAGCAAGTCTATTACAGCAGAGCCTCTGAGATGGCTCACAGAGGGTCTGCAAACACGTCTTCTGTGAATATCCTCTCCCAACTGCTTTTCAAAGGTTGTTAGTTGCATGTGCTTCTCACGTGACTAGGTCTTTAATCGACTTTTTTTGGACGGCTTAGATGATTTCACACGTCTAGATCATGTCAGTAAGGTTGTTAGGAACTAGTATAAATAGCGGCTAAGGCCTTTGTATTCAGTGTGCTTCCCAATTGTAATCGTCTTATTTTCAATTGAATGAATTGAAAAACCTTTGAAGATATTCTCCTGTGTTCATCTTCTTCCTCATCTTAATTGTGTGTTCTTGGTTTATTTTACTCTGTTTTGTTCTTAATATTGTTTCCGCTACACTTTAATCGTCCTAAAGTTCATTCAGAGTAATAGATCAATATCAAAGCTGAATTAACAGGTCCAACAATTGGTATCAAAGCAGGAATTGAATTCTTATTCGATTAATTCTGTTTTTGGTATTAATCTGCATTTTCTAGAACACTAGTCTTCTTCAGATTTCCCTGTTTTACTCTATTAAATCAGTTTCATC
>NW_020202948.1:0-23179 GCF_001531365.2 Cynara cardunculus var. scolymus
TTAATCAAGTAAGTTTTCAATACCCTGAACTGAGTAATACGGTCCAACACTTTTTATTTTTCTTAATAAAAATAAACCCACTATAATTTACTCAACATAAAAAAAATAACACTATTAGTTCCAAAACTCCACCTTTTGATAAATTATGTGGACATTCAAATGAGACTTGTATATTTTTTTTAAAAAGTTTATAATATCAACTTTATTTTATTTGGAGAATTGCTAATATATTTGGCATTACACAAGTTAACTTTATCGGTTACCCGTCAAGGTGTGATCTCCCAAATTAAACTTGGGAAATAAGTCAGATGAACTCTAACCACCATGACTAGATCCTAGTAAATATATAATTCTAAATATAGGATCTATAATAGAGTGCTAACCTGAAACTCAGAAATGACAGAATGTCACAGTCTCTCCATGTCAGAAAAATTTTGTCCCGAAATTTATTCATCAATCCAGATCATGACTCGATTGAGAACAAGTGGGGATACTAGCTTTTCATGAAATCTTCTCTTTCCCACGTGTATTCCAGTCCATGACTTAAAGTCCAACGAACTTTTACAATCGGGATTTTGCTACCCCTCAACTGCTTAACTTTAAGGTCGAGGATTTCGATCGGCTCCTCAACGAATCGTAACCGTTCGTTAATTTGTACGTCTTCCAAAGGTAGAACCAATGATTTGTCGTTAAACATTTCTTAAGATTTGATACATGAAATGTATCAGGGATGACACTAAGCTCTGGGGGTAAGCTTAGTTTGTATGCAACCGGTCCTACTCTTTCGAGTATTTCAAATGGACCAACATACCTTGGGCTAAGTTTTCCTTTCTTTTCGAAATGTACAATCCCTTTCCATGGAGATACTTTTAAAAGGACCTTATCACCCACTTGAAATTCCAATGGTTTTCTTCGGCTATCAGCATAGCTTTTCTGACTATCTCTCGCAGCTTTAAGCCTTTCTTGGATGATCGAGATTTTGTCAGTTGTCTCCTGGATAATGTCAGGCCTAGTCAGCTGTCTGTCACCAATTTCCAACCAGCTAAGTGGGGATCTACACTTATGCCCATACAAGGCTTCATATGGTGTGCATTGGATACTGGTGTGATAGCTATTGTTGTAGGAAAATTCAACCAATGGTAAATGAGTATCCCAGCTGCCTCCAAAGTCTATCACACAGGCTCGTAACATATCCTCTAACGTTTGGATTGTCCTTTCCGTTTGCCCATCCGTTTGAGGATGATAGGAAGTGCTCAAGTCGAACCTCGTGCCTAGTGCCTTTTGAACTGATTGCCATAATCGTGAAGTAAAACGGTTATCTCTGTCTGAGATGAAAGAAATAGGTAATCCATGACGTGATACAATTTCATTGATATATCTGTGCAAGCCTTTTCATACTGAAGTCTTCTCGAACAACTAAAAAGTGTGCGGATTTTGTAAGTCGATCCACCATGACCCAAATTGAGTCATATCCTCTCCTAGTTCTAGGTAACTTTGTAACAAAATCCATTAATATTTGATCCCACTTCCATTGAGGAATCTCTGGTTGCTGAAGGAGACCAGACGGTTTCTGATGTTCAGCTTTTATCCTTGCACAGGTTAAACATCGATTCACGTACAAAGCAACGTCCTTTTTCATTCATGGCCACCAGTAATATTCTCTTAGCCCTTTGTACATCTTATCAATTCCTGGGTGAATTGAGTATTTTGAGCGATGAGCTTCCTCTAAAATTGTTGATCGGAGATCGTCGTTCTTTGGTATCCAAACTCTATTTCTGAAGTAACGCACCCCATCTACTCGAGTTTCGAATTCCTTCTCTAGGTGGTGCAGGGTTTCGTTCTTCAGATTCTCCGATTTCAACGCCTCTTCTTGTGCTTCAAGAATTTGTGTTTTTAGGTTTGTTTGAACCAGCATTCCCATGGCTCGTGCCCTTGATGGTTTCACCCTTCCTTTCCGGCTTAAGGCATCTGCTACCACATTAGCTTTCCCCAGGTGATACTTTATTTCACAATCATAGTCATTGAGAAGTTTGACCCACCTCCGTTGCCTCATGTTCAACATCTTTTGATCTAGTATATGTTGAAGACTTTTATGATCAGTGAAAATGATGCATTTGGTGCCGTAAAGATAGTGCCACCAAATCTTAAGTGCAAATACTACTGCCCCCAATTCGAGGTCATGTGTAGTATAATTCTTCTCGTGTACTTTAAGTTGCCTTTAGGCATATGCAATGACCTTGTCTTTTTGCATTAGCACGCATCCTAAGCCTTGATGCGATGCATCACAATAGACCACAAAGTTTTCTGAACCTTCTGGTAAGGATAAAATAGGTGCATTGCATAGCCTCTGCTTAAGAGTCTCAAACGCTTCTTCCTGTTTCTCACCCCAAACAAATTTCTTGTCCTTCTGGGTTAAGGCTATGAGTAGTTGTGCGATTTTCAAAAAGTTCGCGATGAATCGTCGATAATAGCCTGCCAAGCCAAGGAATTGACGGATTTCCGTCAGGGTTCTTGGGGCTTCCCATTTCTTAATGACCTTAATCTTGGCAGGATCTACCTGAATCCCTTTTTCATTGACTATATGACCAAGAAATTGTACTTCACGAATCCAGAATTTGCATTTGAAAAATTTTGTGTACAATTTCTGGTTTCGGAGTAGCCCCAATATTATCCTCAGATGTTGCTCATGGTCCTCCCTGCTTCGTGAATAAATTAGTATATCGTCTATGAAAACGATTACAAATTTATCCAGATACGGTCTACATACTCTATTCATTAGGTCTATAAAGACAGCCGGTTCATTGGTTAGCCAAAATGGCATAACCAGAAATTCGTAATGACTGTAATGAGTTCTGAAAGCTATTTTGGGAATGTCATCTTCTCGAACTCTCACTTGGTGGTATCTAGATCGTTGGTCAATCTTGGAAAAATATACCGCACCTTGAAGTTGATCAAACATATCATCAATTCTAGGAAGAGGGTATCTATTCTTGATGGTCAACTTATTAAGTTCCCTATAATCAATGCACATTCGCATTGACCCATCTTTCTTTTTAACGAATAGAACCGGTGCGCCCCATGGTGAGTAACTTGGTCTTATAATCCCCTATCTAATAACTCATCGAGTTGATTTGACATTTCTTGCATCTCCGATGGTGCCAAGCGATATGGTGCCTTTGCCACTGGGGCAGCTCCAGGAATTAAGTCGATACCGAATTCGACTTGTCTTTGCGGGGGTAGTCCTGGTAAATCCTTAGGAAATACATCAGACAACTCCCGAACTACAGGGAAATCTTTAATACCTTTCTCCTTGACCTTCCCATCAATCACATGTGCCAGAAATGAAGCGTAATTCTTCTTCAAGTACTTTCGCATTTTCATGCATGATATTATCTTAACTTTTAGATCAGACTTGTATCTCTGAATCAAAATTGGGGCATTTCCGTCTTGAGGAATCCGAATAACCTTCTCTGAACAAACAATTTTAGCTTGATTTTTGGATAGCCAATCCATGCCTACGACTATGTCAAAACTTCCTAGTTCAATCGGTATAAGATCTATGTTAAAATTCTTATTGGCTAAACTTAGAGAGCAATCCATAATTATGTTTCTAACCTTAATTTCTTGACCATTGGCAAACTCAATTACACAGGCTTCTTTCAGCCTTTGGGACTTTAGATTAATCTTCTGCTTAAAGTCCAGTGATACGAAACTTCTATCTGCCCCTGAATCAAATAGAAATGATGCGAATTCATTATTCAAAAGAAACGTACCTGAAACCACATTGGGATCATCTCTAGCTTCTTTGGCTCTGATCTCAAATGCTCTGCCCCGTGCCTGACTTTCTAGCTTTCCTTGACTGGCCGGTCAGGCTTGACTTGCATTTGCTCCATGTTTCCTCTTTGGGCAGATATTCCTCATGTGATCTGGACTTCCACAATTGAAGCATAACCGTCTTCGACAATCCTTTGCTGCATGACCCCCTAAGTGGCATCTTTGACAGATGATACAGTTTCCCCAGTGCGGATACTTGCATTTATTGCACTTGGTCTTATCTCTTTGTTTCACCGCCTGAGTCTGTACCCCAAAATTTCCTATCACTCTCCTATTCTTGTCATATTTTCCCCCAGATCTTAGATTCCCATGCTCCTCCATTTTTCTTTTTCCCTTAGCGAATTCCCCTGATCGAATCGCATTATTCGTGAGCTTGGTGGCAATATCTATTGCATCCTTAAGGTTTTTTGGGTTGGCCGAGGTGATGTTTCCCCTAATTTCTGGAGACAATCCCCAAATATACCTCTCAATGCGGACTTCCTCCGGTGTTACTCGATGAGGTACTAGGTTTGCTAACTCATGGAATCAAGTCGTATATGCAAATATATTATCCCCTTTCATTTCATGATTCCATAACTCCATTTCTAGCTTTTGGGGTTTACTTCTTGGGCAGTATTCATCCTTTAGTAGTTTCTTAAATTCTTCCCAAGAAAGCTGGTTAGCCACTTCCCGACCCCTAGTTTGTACCAATGTATTCCACCAGGTAAGTGCCCTTCCTTGTAACAAACATGCCGCATATTCTACTTTATTWCCTTCAGTACATTTACTAATGTGAAGAACAGATTCCATGCTTTCGAGCCATGATAGTAATCCTACTACTCCTTCGGTTCCATTGATTTCTTTCGGGTTGCAAGATCTAAAAGATTTATATGTGCATTCCCTAGCCGCCCTTGGTTCTGGATTGTTTGATTGATTAGTATTCAGGCCAGCAGCCACTTGACTAACTATATTGGGGAGTGTGGCCAAAAGTTGTTCTGACACAAGTCGTGCAACCTCAGGGTTTTCTCTTCTTGGCGGCATTTTCTATGGCCTAAATCAGAAGGGAGTTTCATCATTAATATGGTAATACAAGGACGATAACTTCCAATCCTTTAAATGATGTAAGGGATATTCATCGCCTGGATATTATTCAAGCATTTATATAATCAAACAGATTAATCTTATACATACCATGACTTGTCATAAATAAGCATCTCTTCAAAAAGACATCATGCATTCGTACATGATTATAGTCACAAAAATAGGATTTTGAGTTTCTATGCCAAAGAGTGGGTATCCTACCACTAATCCATCTTCCTAGAACAACATCCATCCTATCACTATTCCCAAAATTAACATCATCATTCCACTCACTACCAACCATCTGTATAATCTCCTTATTTCTCGCCTTGCTGCAATGACAGCATCCATGTTCCTCAACATGCAATGATGGTGTGCTTCCATCACATCGGACAGGTTATTTAGGATGTGGTGGTGGTATCCCAGCCGGGTCTGGTGCACTTGCGTATCGGATGCGATTCTCATTGCCCATTCTCTTTCAGCAGGATTCATGCACCGGGTGCAGGATACAAGTACCCCGGTCACCACTTGAGTTATCCTGCTCCCAAATTGTGGTCCAGATGTCTCTCTTATGACTCTAACAAAATCCTCAAACGTCACACGTTGCGGCTGTGTAATGCTCTTCCTTGGCGTGACTCTGATCCTTGAGTCATGATAGGTTTGTGGTGGAACATCGGGTGCTGGTTCCGATGGGGGTAGGAAGGATGCTTGTGGAGAGGCAGATGCTCCACTAGTCGCAGTGTCCTCCTGTTCATATGGGTCTATCTCTTCATTGTGGGCTGAGTTTCTTCTAGAGTGGCCAACAACGTAACCAAATTCATCGACCGAGTATTCACTAGGATCGGATGAAGCCATAGTGATCTGCGACATTAATAATCTTAATTACTAAATGCACCATCTATAAATACTTAATGATATAACCAAAGCTTCTAAGCAAGGCTAAGGGTGGCAATCAAGCTAGACCCTCTAAATATAAAGTCTCTGGTTGTACTACCAGAGCCTCTGGTTTCATGACCATAGCCTCTGGTTACATGACCAGAACCTCTGGTTCATCTTACATACTTAGGAAAGTATAAAGTAACCCGTCCATCGGTTCTTTGATTCCACATTCAGACTAAGCAAATCATTAGAATTCTGTTTCGTCAATCGCTGGTTCTACATCCATACTTAGAGAAAGGATGGATCTCTCCTCCATCGATCCTCTGGTTTCTCATACTTAACAGATCAATGGATCTCTGGTCCTTCGACCTCTGGTTTCCTTCTCACTAGTGCTTCTGGTGCATTCATGAACACTTAACAAGTTTAAGGAATTCCTATTCCATCGCCTTTGGTCCTTCTAACCAGAGCTTATAGTGCCACTTAAACACTTAAAAATTTTATGGAATTTCTATCCCATTGCCTCTGGTCCCTTTAACCAGAGCTTCTGGTGCCACTCAAACACTTAATAATTTTATGGAATTTCTATCCNCTATCCCATTGCCTCTGGTCCCTTTAACCAGAGCTTCTGGTGCCACTCAAACACTTAATAATTTTATGGAATTTCTATCCCATTGCCTCTGGTCCTTCTAACCAGAACTTCTAGTCCAATATGGACATTTAACAAAGTAAAGGATTTTCTAATCCTTCACCTCTCTGGTTGGTCTAGGGCGATGGATATTCATAATGAGTGTAACACATAAAATCATGCTTTTCATAACAATTTCTTTACGGGAGCATATCTCTAGTACAACCGATTAAGTTCTTCTTATTATATGTAAATTAAACACAGGTGATCAGGATTTGTTTAATCAACATACAATAATGTGACCCGCTTTTAAAAATCATATGATTCCAGATTACTTGAAAATCCATTTTGAAAATTTTTGGTTATAGTCGATGGTTTTTTTTAAGTAAAACCAGCGTTCTCTATAACTCTGATACCAAATCTGTCACACCCCGCTAAAGCGGAAACATGAGATGTAACAGGTAAGCGAGTCACAACAACCGTTAATAAATAACACCTTTCAAATTYTACAATATAAAGCAAGTTTAACATCATAACCAAATTTTGATAAATACATCTTTTACAAACACTTCAAATGCGAACTTAGTCGGTCTTGTCAAAAGTATGCTCCCAAAATACTTCCTTTCTTACTTATTACCTGGAAAGCATGGAACACAAAACGAGTCAACTACAAAGAGTTGGTGAGCTCACGGGTTTTCACATGCACAAAAACATTATAATGCAGAAGTCATTTATTTGCAAACTTATACATAACTTTTTGCACTGAATAAATGTAAATCTACCATGATGTATAAACTTGAGACGCTACTAAGCCTTACCTGACCAACGTTCCCCATTCATTTACGAATGACCATAAATAGCACGTACACATACTTAGGTCCCACAGTTCGTAGTAGTACTAATTCAGCGGTGGTCCAAATTCCACATGATTAGACCAAGAAAACATAGGTAATGTGCACCCCTTTCTGCGTGGGACTGTCAACACAATAGCGGCTATCCACAATACCACGGCCCCGTGGCATGCCCGAGTTAACAAGTAGCGTTTACGGATGGGGACTTTATTTGGAAAATATACTCCCAAGCACATCAATTTAGCATTTATTTCATAGTGCAAGAACAATCAATATTTCATGACATAATAAACTTGACTAAACAGTTATTTAGTCTAATGGTTTCAAACAAAAATTGACTAAACAGTTCTTTAGTCCAATGGTTAAATAAATAACAGTATAGTTTGCTTATTCTCATGCTTTTCCCCCAGTTAAATAACTAAAAGCRTTAAAAAGTGGGRCCGTRAAAACTCACAAGTTTGATGATGAATATCCAATAAGATGACGTCTGAAGCTTTCAACGTCCGCCCTACTTTCCTAAACAGATCAACATCCAGAATTTAGATCWCTTATGGGTTCTTGACAAAGATAAAGTTAAGTTGCATCTCATGCAATGCCATCGGGTTTTTATAAATTAAAGTTGATATTTCATTATTTATTCTAAGAATAGTCCCAAAAATTATATATTAAAAGAAATCAAAATCCTTTACTCAAAGGCTGATTTTTGGACAGATTATAAAATATGTTCCAGGTATTTTTGGGTTTCATAAATCACTATAAATAGGAATCTTCCAAAAGTTATTTTATGTCCAACTTTTCACATCATCCAAAATAATGAGATCAGCTGACTATTCCAAATATTAAGAATTTTTGAGCGGGTTTAAATAGCTAATTATTACCCTACAACCTTGAGTTACACAGCCCTCAAAACAGATTGCACTCTTCGAGTGACAGTCTTTTAGGAGGCTTAAACTCATCATTTTCCAAGGATTTAAATTCTATTTGCCAAACTAACAGATTTAATCTTACTCCAGAAAAATATTATCCTAATTTTTTGAAGATAGCAAAGCCGTTTTAAGATGCATGCAAGGTTCTACCATTCTTCAAAACATAACTTTTCATGATCAGACTTCGCAAGTAATGGGGTTTTCTCCTACTTTCTTAAAGTTTAAAGAGCATGGATCATATATTATCATCATTTTTGAAGACATTTTTAGGTCTTTGATGAACAATCTCCCCTCTTTAATTCTCTAGAAATTTTACTAAAAGATTAAGTAGTAGGAGTAGGAGGATGAAAACTTTTGATATTTTATAAAAGTAGAATAACTAATATCGTACCTTTTTCTTAGAATCTTGAATATTCTTCAAGATTGACAAAACTTCTTAAAGGTTTGCTTGAAGGAATCGGCTGGATGGTGGTTTGCTTTAGAGAGAGGTTAGAGAGATGAAATGCTTAGTTTGAGAATTTGGAAATGAAAGTTTTTCAAAGGATGTGGGGTATTTATATCAGGATTTTAAAAAAGGAAATGGGCTGGCCTTTAATTGCCAAATCCAAATAAAACTTTTTATTTTTCTTAATAAAAATAAACCCACTAAATTTATTCAACATAAATAAAATAACACTATTAGTTCCAAAACTCAACCTTTTGATAAATTATGTGGACATTCAAATGGGACTTTTGTATTTTTATTTAAWAGTTTATAATATCAACTTTATTTTATTTGGAGAATTRCTAAWATATTTGGCATTACACAAGTTAACTTTATCGGTTACCCGYCRAGGYGTGATCTYCCRAAYTAAACTTGGGAAYTAAGTCAGATGAACTCTAACCACCATGACTAGATCCTAGTAAATTTATAATTCTAAATATAGGATCTATAATAGAGTGCTAACCTGAAACTCAGAAATGACAGAATATCAGAACATCCATCAATATCTATACCATGATCGTGATGGAATCTTGTCTCTCAATCCTCCAGTTATATCGCCAGAATCCATGGACCTCCTATACCATCGGTTCGTTAGACAGACTACCCAACCACCACAAGCTATCTTCTCAAACGATGGGATAAGGATGGTAATGGATATAAAGATAAGGGCCTTCGCCAACAGAGCTATTAGATATATCGAGTACACGGTGAAGAGAGCTCATGGTCAGGTCAGCGTCTTCAACGACAATGACTTGATCAATCTCAACCCCTACGACTTGATCGACCTTTATACATTCACAGCTCAGCGACAGGATCAATGAATAAGATTTGGGATGGCAAACAGAGCGATAGTGAAGACGATGGAGACCTTGGTGAAGCATTGAGCCAAGAGTGATTTTCAGATTGCTCTTTAATTAGGCATCGAAAGACTCTCCTGCGCTCCACCTAATGAAGACTTTCCTTGCCTGCAGGAGAAGAGATCTGCTTCTGTCTTAACTCAACCCGAGCTTGGACTTGTCTTCAAGAATGAGTTCGGGGTAAAGAAATATTTTAGACTAACTGAAGCATTCAAGTATTCAACCGATACACTTGAGTGGTTTCAGAAAGTTATCAGAGAGAGACTGGGCAGAACTCACGTGCCAACAGAAGATGGGAATCAACTCATTCATGAGATATCAAAAGTCCTCAGCTATCAAAGACTGCTTATGCGCTTCTGGGAAATATCTCAAGGTAGATCATCATGAGTTGTAAATTTTTTGCCTTAATATGGAATGTCTTTTGCTTCCAATACTGTAAGAATTCATCATTCAATGAAAAATTTGGAATTTGATGCTTTTCTTTAGATTAGTCTTTGTTCTTCAAAATTAGATTAGTTTATGTTTGTTCTCTCATTACTTAGGGGGGATTGTTAGACCCCATAATTTATAAGTGTAAAAGTAATGAAGAACAATAAGTGATGAAGAACCAGAAGACCGATGAAGACATTAAGGCAGAATTGACCAAGTCTGGAGAAGAACCAGAGGGTCGATGAACAACCAGAGATATGATGGAAAGAGCATCTTCATCACCCCTCTGGTCAACAGCACTTAGAGTTTTCTTCAGCAATTCAGCCAGAGGCATACGATGAAGATAAGGTTGAATCATCATCCCATGAAAGACAGCTGGAGATGACAAATCGACAGCTGGATTTCAAGTTTATCTTAATTTATAGCTTATCCATAGTTTAGATAAACTTTATTTGTTAGTAGAAGATTAGCTAAATAGTCTYACTAGATAGTTATCTTCTAATTAGCCTTCTAGTATAAATAGGTGATTAGGTCTATTGTTAAAAAATTCGCTTTTATGTTTTTCATATTGAATAAAGTGAAACCATTGGCACTCAAGATTATTCATTGAATGTTCATACATTGTTCTCGAGTGTTCATCATTTTGTTCATTAAAACACTATAATTTGGTTATTCTTAACTCGATTATTAGTGTTATTGAGAGATCTGAGATCAACAGAGTTGGCTCACTTATTTGAAGACCTCTTTGAAGAAGAAGCAATCTCTGGACAAGCGCCCAATGAGAAACTATCTTTCACAGCCGACGAAACACATGAGCTCTCCAAAGCTGAAGGTACAACTCTTTCTAAAACTCATGTTACTTCACCATCAACTTCTTTACTGTCTTTAGAACCAGAGCATCACTCTGGAGATGATCTCTTTAAGGGGGAGTAAGCAGTTCTATTTGTCGATGAAGAACTGTATCCTGTTGCTCCAAAACTTCAGTCTTGCACCAAGTGGACAAAAGACCTTCCTCATCACCAGATTATTGGTGATCCATCATCCGGTGTCAAGACGAGATTCTCTACTGCCAATGAATGCCTCTTCGCAAATTTTCTAAGCATGATCGAACTGAAGAAGATTTCTCAAGCCCTACAAGATCCAAACTAGATAGACGCAATACAAGAGGAGCTACTCCAGTTTGAGCGGAACAAAGTATGGTCCCTCATGCCTCCACCCAAAGGGAAAACGACCATTGGGACCAAATGGGTCTTCAGAAACAAGAAGGATGAAGATGGCATTGTAATAAGGAACAAAGTCAAGCTAGTTGCCAAGGGCTACTGCCAAGAAGAAGGGATAGACTACGATGAAACCTTTGCTCCGTTGCTAGACTTGAAGCCATCAGAATATTCCTTGTCTATGCAGCACACAAAGGTTTCAAGGTCTATCAGATGGACGTCAAGTCTGCCTTCCTCAATGGCAAACTCCAAGAGGAAGTCTACATACAGTAGCCCCCAGGGTTCGAAAATCCTAAGCATCTAGATTATGTATATTTTCTAGACAAAGCTCTCTATGGGCTCAAGGAAGCACCCAAGGCTTGGTATGAAACACTCTCTACCCTTCTCATAGATAATGGATTCGAAAAAGATACCAACGACACAACTCTCTTTCTTAAAAAGCACATAGGTGATATTTTACTTGTCCAAATATATGTTGACGACATCATATTTGGTTCTACCAACTCTAAATATTTTGTTTGCTACATGTCTTTATGAAAGATATCAAACTAATCCTGAAGAATCTCATCTCTCTGCAGTCAAGAGGATCTTTAGATACCTTAAGGGAACCCCTTCATTGGTTCTCTGTATCCAAAGAACTCTGGCTTTGATCTAATAGCCTATACAGATGCMRATCATGCAGGTTGCAAGCTTGATAGAAAGAGTACGTCTGGAAGCTGCCAACTTTTGGGGGACAAGCTGGTGAGTTGGACATCCAGAAAACATAACTGTGTCTCAGCATCTACAACAGAAGAAGAATATGTTGCTGCTGCTAGTTGTTGCTCACAAGTGCTCTAGATGAAAAAACAGCTGAAGGATTATGGCTTTCAATTTGAAAATATCCCTATCCTCTGTGACTCTAAAAGTTCCATAGCCATCTCTGCAAATCCTGTGCAGCATTCCAAGACCAAGAACATTGATGTCATGTACCATTTTCTTAAAGATCATGTAGAAAAGGGAACAATAGAGATGTATTTTTTTCCAACAGAGATTCAACTTGCTGACATTTTTACAAAAGCACTAGATGAGAAAAGATTTATGTTTCTTGTCAGCAAGATGGGTATGCTGAATCTCACCACTTAAGGCAAATCATCCTTTTCAACCAGAGATTCTCAATATCTATATGTTATGCCTAAAGTGATATATTCGAATGGCCCTCATAACCAAGTACTCCAAACCAGAGCATCTGGTTCTAAAGACCAGAGCATCTGGACAATTGGAACTACTTGTTTATATTTGGCCAAAATTTATTCTCTTTGCAACCAACCCCCCTCTTGTCCAAAGAAGGTGCTTGGTGTTTTTCACTAAGTACCCTCATTCCCAACTAGAGCTTCTGGTCCTATAGACTAGAGCGTCTGGATTCCAAGTCTTTGAAACCAGAGCCCCTCTGGTCCAACTTGGTCTCCCTTCATTCTTTTTGCCATGCATTTAACTTAGATAATTCATTCATTTTTGCAACCAAAGCCTTTGGTTCCAAAGACCAGAGCCTCTGGATTCCAAGTCTTTGAGACCAGAGCCCCTCTTGTCCAACTTGGTCCTCATTACTCATTTACCTTGCATTTCCCTTGCATTTCATATCATTCATGCAACCAAAGCCTTTTGTTCTAAAGACCAGAGCCTCTGGATTATGAGTCTTTGGAACCAGAGACACTCTGGTCCCATAGACCCTCCATTCTCATTTTCATTTATATTCATATTACTCATCATTCACAACCAGATCCTCTGGTTGTATAGACCAGAGCTTCTGGTCATCATATTCTGCTCCCTTATTGGTTCTAGGGGGAGTTTTTACTCATTTCACATCCCCTTGCATCATTTGAGGGGGAGTCATGGATACACCATCAACCCTTAAGGATCCAAGATGAATCTATCATCCATCTGGTTGTTCATCCCAATTCAACTAGAGACCCTCTGATTCAATACCCTGGTTCTTTTATTTTGCATTTTCCAAACCAGAGCCTCTGGTTCCTCTATCTAGAGCCTCTGGATTCCAAAAATGCTATATTATGGAGTAATTTATCCCTTGCATTCAACCAGAGCCCCTCTGGTTCCTCTAAAAGGGTATATTTTTATTCCAAGGGTTTAATATGATGATCTAGAGCCTCAGGTTTGTCTATCCAGAGCTTTTGTCTCATCAAAACCCACCATTCCATGATGAAGTTGTTCATCATACCAAACCAGAGACCCATTGGTTCCCCCCCCCCCCAAATGTCATGACCAACCAGAGCACCTTTGGTTCCATGAGAAATCCATTTTCCCAAAAACCCATTTTTAATTCAAAAGCTTTTTAAGATTATATAAAATTGCAGCTTTTGTGACTAAAAACTGTACAACATGGGTTTTTAGAAGACCAAAACTTCGTAATTTGTATTTATTTTCCAATTAGATGGAATTTTAAATTTAATTTTTTTTGGGATTATATTCTTGAGAGTTATCGTTTCAGATAATTTTTTTTAATAATTATCCCTAATCACCCAAACGTCATCCTTTCATGCGCCTGACCCACAAAAACTATGTTCCCTAGACACCCCTCCATATTACCATTCAATCCACCACACGTTGACACGTATCCCTACCCCACCTGCACCATCATGATCGTGAGCAGTCTTTACGGCTCACGATCACAAATCTTGTCACCTTTTTCCCAATCGTCACCCACCATCATCACCCTGCCAATATTTTATTATTATTTTGAAAACCAAACCTCTCGCCTCCCTCTCACTATAAAAACCCATCTTCTCCAACTATTTCTCCTTTACGCTTACAAACAACTCTCAAGCACATAGACAAAAACCTGCAATTTCCGACCTGCAACAATGGTGTCTTCCGCCTCAAACGAATCCAACAACAACGACAGCCATGAACAGTCAACTGGCGCAAACAGTCGTACGATCTTTTTCCTCCCCATTAAGCCTAACAATCACGCCATTGACCTCCGTCCCCAACTGTTTGAGGATCGATTCACCTTTCTCATTGAGCTCTTCCAAAACTGTATCCTTCAACGGACCCTCATCCTCTCCGACAACGAGGTACCGGTCAAGTACGTTCAACACTATTGGCAGACATGTGACTTCTACCGTGAAAACCGTAAAATCATGGGCGACATTGATGTCCCCAACGACATGGTTTGCTCGATCAAGATCTCTCGAGCCAAGATCTCCAAGGTCATTTTCATTCCCACCCGACAGAAGCTCGGGATTGCATAATACGCGCAACCACCAATAAGCCACGACATTCTACGGTTCATTAAAATGTTGGGCTACAACTGGGAGCTCCGAAACGCCTTCGACTTCAAACGACAATACCTTCCACCTATGTAGAATGTCTTCTTCAGCGTTCTCAACAAAGGTCTCATGTGCAAACTTGGGAGTATGGACCAGGGTAACATCAATATTTTGACCATCATGTATGTTCTTTTCTTCAACTTACCTACGGACTATGTTCTCTTGATATACAACGAGATCTACGTCGCCGTGGTGAAGAAGAACAAGCTCATGGAAAGCCGATCACATCGGTGCTCTTTTCTCACTTCTTTGCCCTCTTCATCAAGGACACGACGAAAGTAGGCAAGCTACCTTGTGATGCACCATTCATCCTGCAATATGTTATGAATGGTCATCGCCCCACCATCTCAAAATATGGTTACCCTGCGGAGAGTCCCTTGTCAAGGGCCAAGCTTAGTGTCATTCCAGACACCTTTGTTACCCTTAAGTCCTATGAAAGCTCTCTACAGGCCCAACAACCGCGGCCAGCTACCCCAGAGCATATAGAGTCCTCCCCAGACACTAGCGAAGGATCACAAGGTGGGAGGACATCATCGGATGATGTCTAATGATGATGGCAGTCCTTCTACCTCCCTCGGCCTATATCCACTTCTGTTCCCTCTCCCAACCACAACCCTGGGCAACTACATCATCTATCCCTAGCAACCAAGGCCAAAGGGATATTGAACAAGGATCGCCCAATCCGATCCCTAACCAACCAAGCTATCGAGAGGCCATTCATCGTGTCTCTAGAGATGACATAGCTGAGGAACCCCAACCTCCATCACCTCTCTCCTAACAGAGGGATGGTGAAGAAATAAGAGTCACTTCTCCTTAGGGCTCGCCACTCCCCACACACACAGAAGCATTCGCTGTTTCTGACTTTGAAATCCCAATTGATCGTTCAGAACGGTCACCATTTCATGCACGTACCCCGCCGATACTTGGTTTAGCGATGGGAAACACATTTACTTCTCTTCACCGGACTCTGAATCCAATGAGGAAGAGAAACATGTTGCAACATCTCAAGATGGTTCCTCTGTTGAGGTCTATCAAGGATGAGATGGAAGTCCTCCCTTGCCTCACTCTCCTCAAGGCATCGATGGAGGCCCCTTAGGAACAGAGGCTCAACCTACAGCATCCATTGCTGTAGGGGTTACTCCCGTGGCTAAGTTAGTCACAAAGGATGAGTTCCAGGCCTTTCTTGACTCGATTCAGCAGTCATTGGATGACCTTAAACTCAGCTTTGCAAGGATTGTTGAATCCAACCCCACCATTGATCTTTCAACGATCCAACAATCCCTCGCGTCCCTCGAAGCTGAATCTAGGGACAACACAACCAGAATCCAATCGTTCCAGCGTCTGATGGTCCAACAGCACAATCATCACATCAAACTTATGACCATCAGACATGATTCCATCAACGCAACCCTAGCTGCCCTCTTGGCAAAAATAACCGCCACACATGCTTCCATCGCCACCTTTACCACCCAAGTCACCAACATATCCAATTCCATTGCCTCCCAATCCACCACTATAACAGCCTGCATACTACAAACAGCCCCCCCTCTACCTCCCTCTGCAGCACCCACCACCGATGATGCCTTCACCGCTTTTGCTGCTGAGGTACGCACCCTCATCTCTTCCATCACCATACCTACCCCTACCTCCACCTCCACCTCAACCCCACAAGACATGGTTACACGGGCCGACCTCCGCACTCTTGCAAAGGCATTGGTCTCCAATTTCAACGAGATCAGTGCCAAGTTTGCTTCCAGAGCTGTCAAGCCAACCAATGCTCTCAAGAAGATTCTTGCTCTTCAGCAAGAGAGTATCGACTCTCTCCTCCTCTCGATGGAAGGAGCACGAAGGAGAGAAGTGACGAGGAAGTACCTTGAGTCACTAAGCCTCAAAAAGAAGAAGAGGAGCCATGCATCATGCTCCACTAGCCGGCCTCTCAAGAGGCTAAGACATGATGACCCAGACCAAGATGATCATGTTCTTGATACTCATGAGGGGGAGAATCCATCCATTACCCCAATGGAAACCGCAGCACCACCACCACCTTAAGCACAAGAACACACCTTCCGAAATAAGGGAATTAGAGGCTCAACCCTCTGATGATGTACATAATGTACAAGTTCCCTTTGAAGGCACCATAAACCCATCACCATAAGCCAATGAGTTCTCACAATTTTGGTGAGTTCTTCATCACCTTCTATACAACCAGAACGCACTATACAACCAAAACCCACTTCCACCAACCAGAACCAACCCAAAGCCAACCAGAATCTCCCCTTACCCAAACAAAACCATCTCTAAGCCAACCAGAACCACCCCTTAGCCAAACAGAACCACCCCTCAACTAAACAAAACCACCCATCACCCAACCTACCCAAAAGGTGCTTGCAGATATACCCTCCTCCTCAAGGGAACCTCCAACTATTGTTCGAGTAGAGGAAATAGTCGCAGAAATGGAGACCTCAAGGAGACGTCCACCTGTGCCACCAAGAGAACCCGTCATGATGGAGAGCATCCATCAATACCTCTACCATGATCGTGATGAACAACTCGTTCTCAATCCTCCCAACCTATCACTAGAGTGAGTGCACCTGCTTCGGCACAGATTTGTGAGACAGATGACATCACCACCACAAGCCATCTTCTTAAACGATGGAATCAAAACGGTCCTCGACGTCAAGCTGCGGACTTTCATGAATAGAGCCATCAAGTACATCGAGTACAACATGGAACGTGCAAATGGGATGATCTGTGTCTTCAACGAAAATGATCTCATCAATCTCAATCCAGGGACTTGATTGATTTGTATGGCTACACAACTTAGTGACATGAACAAGAGATAAGGTACGGGATGGCAAATCGAGCAATCATAGAGACGATGGGGACTCTTGTAAAGTTCAGAGTGAAGAACGACTTCCAAATAGCTCTAGAACTTGAGATCGATAGACTATCCTGCATGGCTCCAAATAAAGACCATTTTGGACTGCAGGAGACATGCTTTTCCTCAGTTCTAACTCAACCATAACTTAGCTTGGTCTTCAAGAACGAGTTTGGAACCAAAAAATTCTTCAGACTAACTGAGGTCTTCAAGTATTCAACATATACGCTTGAATAGTTTCAGAAGGTCATACGAGAGAGACTGGGTAAAGAGCACGTGTTGAGGAAGGAGGGACAAGAGTTAATTCATGGGATCTCCACAGTCATTCGTTATAGGGGACTGATGAGAGGATTCTGGAAAATCTACAATGGAGACCATGATTGATGTAATTTTTCTATCCTGTTTTACTTTCAAACAAAGAATTTTTTTTTGGCAAAAGGATGTTTCTACTAGATTAGTCTCTTTTCTTTACAATTCATTCATGTTTCATAGACTAGTCAATGTTTATTTTTCATTACATAGGGGGAGATTGTTAGACCCCATAATTCTTATTGTAAAAGTAATGAAAAATGTACAAGTATGGAAGTGCAGAGAACCGATGGAAGAAAAGATGAAAAAAGTCCTAAGTGTTAAAGACCAACCAGAGATGCGATGAAGGGTCTATAGGTGCGATGAACAATGCATCTCTATCACCCCTCTGGCTATTAACACTTAGAGGATTCTACAATTATTCAAACAGATATATCCAACCAAGAAGATACGTAAAGACTCCTGGTTGAACATGTTTCCTTGAAGACAGCTGGAGATGACTCATCGACAGCTGGATTTCTATTTTCCTAGAAAGATTGAGATAATTTACATAGTTCTAGATAGATATATTTTCCTAAAATATCTCTTAGATATCTTTTCCCTGGATAGTTATCTCTTTAAATAGTTTGCTAGTATAAATAGCTATAATATGTCTTGTAATCAATAACTTTTCTTCTCGTCAAAGTAATAATAGTGAAATCCATTGAAGCTTCATATTCTCTTGAATATTCTTCAAGTTGTTCTTCATTAGTATTCATTCATACGATAGGTTTAGGTTTTCATAACATAAATCTTTGTGTTATTGAGAAATCTAGGATCAACACTTACCCCCGAGGCACTTTTAGCTTTATTTATTCCAATCTCTTTAGTGATTTCTACAATCACTGTCATACCTAAGGCTCCGATCCTAACCGACTCAGTGACCCAAATCATTGAAGGTGTAAATATCATCATAGCCACTATTGAACACCCACGTCCACAAGTCTCGACAATTTTCTATTCTCCTCCTTCTCTGGTCTTGACATGTGCTTATGACTCATCAGCGAATGTCCTCCCTGATGATGAAGCACCCACCACAGGACTTGAGGTTGCTCCTCTAGATGCATCTTAGTATATGGACGCCTATCCTCTCGAAGGGAACCTAGACCGAACCAGCATCAATCCTTCAAATGCTGCTGATGAACCTTCAATATTCCTCCATCCTATCCCTTCATTTCTTCTAACCCTGAGCTATCTTATGCTCAAACATTTTCCTTTTCAGGTCCTTGTGACGAAGGAACGCCAGCCATGGAACAAGAATACAACATGGCTGATGACATGAAGCTGTTATTCCGTGCTGTTGAGACTTTTAGGGATGTAGTTTCTACTGACCTTTCAGCAGTCAAAGTTGAAGTTCAAGAGGTCAAAGAACAACTTTCTATGGTGTAAGCATCCGTACGCACCAACGCTGAGGCCATCTCTACTCTAACCAGCAAGGCCGATAAAGCAAATGCCCAGCTTACCCAGGCATGGTGAGTTGATGCAGCAGATACTGGAGCTCCTCCAACGTCCAGTACCAGCTCCTACACCATCATTCACAGCAATGGATCACCCCTCCAACTGGATCAGACCCTTGAATGCAGTATTCTTCAAGCAAAGCGCTGACCAAACTTGAAAATATTACGGACATCTTAACAAGAACTCATGATAACTTTTTTGATTATCATGATGATGAAAAAGAGGGGGAGACAGTGCTAAATGTTACTGCTGATATCCCAATGATTGAAACTGAAGTTAAAGCTCCTAGAGCCAAAGCTAATGAAGTTGAGGTCGTTGATGAAAACCCAACTTCCCATGAAGCTCTTGAAGCTGAGATCGTTGATGAAACTGTTAGAGCTGATGCTGAAGCTCGTGACGAAGACCTTCCTATCACCTATGCAGTTGATTTTGGTGATAAGGAAGATGATGATGAAGACGATGATTCTCCTACACTTCCTGATGCTGGAAAGGATCTTGGTTTTGATAACTTGAATTTAAGGCAACAATGGTTGAGGTAATCCTTATGTGATTATATGTGAATATGTGATAATGTGCATGATTAATTTAGGTAAGTACATGGATCATATATATATATATATATGTATATATATATGTGTATGTGTGTGTGTGAATGTGATTATGTGCATATGTGAGAAGGTGTTAAAATGAGTATGCATGTATGATAGTATGCATTCATGGGTTATTGTTAAAATATAAGTGTATGAAATCTTTGTGGTTAAGAAAGGAGAGGTTTTAAAAATAATAATACACACCGCCTATGAATTTTACAATAATAAAACCACACACCACCTTAGTTAAAAAATATATACAGAGAAGATAAGGATAACCTTATCCTATCTTTTTGGAGAAGACCTTTGTGAAAGAAGAAAAGTGTGTGTGTGTGTGTGTCGCGATGAAGGTGTTATTAAGAAGAAATTCTTCATAAAAGTGATTTGAGGAATCAATGTTTACTAGAAAAAGTTGTTGTGTGATTAAATCTTCAAATCTATGTATAATAAGGTGAGTTTTTTATATTAGAATCCTTAAAATATGTTATTTGAAATATACGGATGATTGACCGTGACAAAGAATGGTGAACTGTTTTTAACAGTTGAAGTTGAGCTTTATAAATCTAGGTTTTGGAAACTGTTCTTGGGAAATAAAGAAAATTTTACTTTTTTAAAACAGTTGTGGATGATGTTCTATTTTAAGGATTAAAGGAGATTTTGAGTTTGGAAAATGATATTGTTGGACCGATACTAGGGAACCGCCCACATGATATTGTCCGCTTTGGGCTGCCCCTCCCGGCAACAACCCCTCACGGCTTTAAAACGCGTCACTGGTAGGAGTAAGATCCCCCCTTCCTTATAAGGAAGACGAATCCCCCTAGCCTCACCGATGTGGGATGCTCATGCATTGCTACAAGAGCGTTGGGTTTAAGAATCGCAGATTTGACCGGCTCGAGGGAACAATGAGGCGGAAGTCCCAACATTCCCCCCCATATTGGTGCGGCCCTAGCTCTGATACCAATTGTTGGACCGATACTAGGGAACCGCCCACATGATATTGTCCGCTTTGGGCTGCCTCTCCCGGCAACAACCCCTCACGGCTTTAAAATGCGTCACTGGTAGGAGTAAGATCCTCCCTTCCTTATAAGGAAGACGAATCCCCTTAGCCTCACCGATGTGGGATGCTCCTGCATTGCTACAGGAGCGTTGGGTTTAAGAATCGCGGATTTGACCGGCTCGAGGGAACAATGAGGCAGAAGTCCCAACAGATATTAAAAGAACTGTTGGTTCTTAAGTTTCAAAGTTTTGGAATAAAACTGTTTTGAAACCATTATTGGTTAAAACTATAGAGAATGTTCCTTCAAACGGTTGTGACTTCGGGCTGTCTTCGTTCGGAATTAATCTATAGATTTTGATGGTTAAACATATAGAGAATGTTCCTTCAAGATGGTTGTGACTTCGGTCAGTCTTCGTTTGGAAATAATCTGTAGATTTTGATGAGGAAATAAAGGTGGCATATCAAGGAGAGATGTAACAGGGGATAAGGGTGATATATGAAGGAGAGGTATACCTTCGGATATAAGGGTGGGATATCAAGGAGAGGTGTACCTTTGGATATAAGAGTGGCATTTGTATTTGTAATTGTCATTATAGCTCTTGCTATTATGTCTCTTAATATTACAATAGTTTTGAGTTCTTACTTCTTTGTGATTTAAAGACTCATGATTGTTGCTCTTATTAGAAATGATAGTAAAGATGTTATTGAGAAGGGGAAAAGTTGGCTTATGGCCAATGGTTTTGGATAACTATGCTTTTGGAAAAGTGATTTGATTTATGAGGAACCAGAAAGGCTCTGGTTGTTCCTTGAAAGGAACCAAAGGGGATCTGGTTGTTCCTCAGATAGCACAAGAGGTGTTCTGGATAATGGTTTGATTATGATACAAGTCTTTTACTAATCTTTTACTTAAACCAAAGGCTCTGTATCTATTGTATAGAAGCTCTGTGTCAAGTATTGTGTTTTAAAAGTGTTCATAAGGCTTGTTGCTTTTATTTTGAAACTTAGAAAATTCAAACAAATGAATTTAACAAAGAAGGACAAACTAGAGGGTCTCTGGTTGGTCTTCACATTGAATCAGTGGGGCTCTGGTTGGTCTTCACATTGAACAAATGGGACTTTGGTTGGTCATGGTTTTTGAGCCAAAAGCTCTGGTCATGCATGAGTTTTATATTCTACTCCTTTTATACATGGGAAACTGTTAGCTCCATTATTCCTATCTTGTAAAAGTATAGAAAAAGTATATTGTAAGTCTTGACAGAAGGTTATCTCCACAGAAAAAAATAGAGGACTAGTAACAGAAGCCGTTTGATCTAACAAGTGAAAAGTGGCAGAACGTCTGATGTGTCTCACAGAGGTTTTGGAAAATGGTCCTCTGTCAAAAAGAACACGCAAGTCATTTACAGCAGAGCCTCTGAGATGGCTCATAGAGGGTCTGCGGATTTGGTCTTCTGTGAAGTTTCTGTTCTATCTGTTTTCAAAGGTTCTTAGCCGCATGTGCTTTTCACGTGACTAGGGAATAATCGACTTTATTTGGATGACTCAGATGAAGACACATGTCAAAATCTTGTCAGTAAGGTCGTTAGGAACTAGTATAAATAGTGGATAGGACTTTGTAATCGGTGGTGCTTCCAGTATTGTAATTGTCAAAATTTTCAATTGAATCAATTGAAAAAACCTTTGGAGCAATCTTCCTGCATTCATCTTCTTCGTTGAAACTGTGTGTTCTTGGTGTGTTTAGAATTTCTAATCACGTACTCTGTTTTGCTCTTATTATTCTTTCCGCTGCACTTCAATTGTTTTAGAGAGCTTATTTAGAGTATTAGATCAATACCAAATTCTAATTCAATTAATTCTGCTTTTGGTATTAATCTGTGATTCCTGGAACACCAATTTCTTCAGATTACCTTGTTTCACTCACTATTGAATCAGTTTCATCTTGTTCTTATTTTTTCTTCAAATTTCAATGGCAAACATG
The DNA here is from genome assembly GCF_001531365.2 of Cynara cardunculus var. scolymus. Lineage (NCBI taxonomy): Eukaryota > Viridiplantae > Streptophyta > Magnoliopsida > Asterales > Asteraceae > Cynara > Cynara cardunculus. The sequence continues at coordinate 22,731 of NW_020202948.1, forward strand.
GTTAATACCTCGTTCATGAGCACTGGATCTCAATCCAAACCTCCCACACTTATCCGTGAGGAATACCCTCAATGGAAAGTGTGCATGATCAACTTCCTAGAGGGAAATCACCCCAGAATTTGTGAATTTCTCTACAATCCACCTTACGTGCCAATGAATTTGATTCCACGAGTTCTAGCAACTGGTACAACCCCCGAAGTTCCTGAGCACTATGAGCCAAAACCAATTGCTAACTGGAGCGATGAAGAAAAGGTATTGGTTGAATTGGGAAGCAAGTGTAAAAGGCTATTAATCATGGCTATACCTCATGAGATTTTCAAATATATTGATCACTGCCATCTGTCTATGGACATTTGGGCAGAATTGGAGAAACAGATCGAAGGAGGGAAGAAGACTCCCAAGAACAACCGAGCCATTTATATTGATGAATATCATAGCTTCAAGGCTAA
>NW_020202948.1:23510-23640 GCF_001531365.2 Cynara cardunculus var. scolymus
AAGGCCACTTTGGATTTAGAAGTATGGACCTTGGCCGACTTGTTTGGTTCACTCAAAAGCCAAGAGTCTCAAGTGCTTCAAATGAAGAAGAATTATGGTGGTCCTCTTGCTCTAGTTGCAGAAGATGGTG
>NW_020202948.1:24600-26022 GCF_001531365.2 Cynara cardunculus var. scolymus
TTTTAATTCTAACAAAACTCTTGAGAATACCTTCAGATCTTCAAAAAATCTTAAAAGTAACATTCCAAATACTAAGTCCATTTTTAAAAGACGAAGGCTTTTGGCTGCTCCAGACTCAAGAATTTCTTTAATAATGGAAAATGTTGCTTTTGAAGACTATATTGACTCTTTCTCACCTTCTGAAAGGAAGGATTCCATTCCAAGGAAATTTATGAGACAGAGTCAGATAGGAATTTTCAAGTTTGGACAACCAGAGACCCAAGAAGATTGTGCTTTTGTGTGTACAATTCGTCCTCTTGAAAGAAAGTTATCTTCAGAGGGTCTTGAATTTTTTTCCAAAACACATCACAGAAGCTACAAATTTTAACTCTAATCAACCAGAGCTTTCTGAAATTGAGTCTCTTTGTAAAAAAGGTTTTGTCACAGAGCCTTCAAGCATAAATCAAATTATCTCAAGTTCATTCATAACTGACAAAGATCTTCTCACATTAGACTCTGAAGAAGAGGTCCTCTCTGATTTAGAATCTGAGCATGAAAATACCTCTTTTGATCTTGAGAAAAGAGAAAAGGAAAAACTAAGACTGAGTAACTCTCAAAGCTCTTCCTCTACAACTCAAAGACCAAAATACACATGGCAACAATTGAGAAAATGCCCTCAACATAACACTGCTTCTGTTTCAGTAAATGCAGGAAATTCAAAGAGGGGATCTAAACAGAAGAGATTTAAAAACGATTTCAAAAAGGAGCCTAGAATAGGGAAGAAGTCTTGTAAAAAGAAGCCCATACCTAAGAAGGGCTCTAAHAATAAAAAHTHTRTACCCTTCTTTGATGATTTTAATGAAAAATTCAAGAAAGCTTCTTGCAATGTTACCTTCTGTGGTTGTTTCAATATTATGCATGCTCTATCTAAACATATTCACCACTCATTATGTCTGGTCTCTCACCCCAAGAACCATGGATCTGGGGTGAACAATAGACAATGTTAGCACTCATTCCTTGAATGTAAAAGTATGGAAAAAGTAAAACAACAAATTTTGACAGAAGCTGATCTGTCACAGAAGACCACAGAGGACAATCAATAGAAGAAGCTCAATCGTACAAGATTCAAGTAACAGAACCTCTGTCATCCATCACAGAGGTTCTGGAAACTTGTGCTCTGCAAAGACCATGCTACAAGTCAAAGACGACAGAACCTCAGTCGTGTCTCACAGAGGTTCTGGAAGATTTCCTCTGTGTGCTACAAAGTTTCATCCAGCAGAGCCTCCGTGATGTTTCACAGAGAATCTGCAGAAATGTCTTCTGTATAGATTATCTTTAGCTCATTTTACTTAGGTTTATTAACTGCTCGTGACTTTCATGTGATCTTGTCTGTAATCTGTTTTAGATGAACGGCTTAGATTTAATTGCTTTAGGTCGTGTCAG
>NW_020202949.1:0-4098 GCF_001531365.2 Cynara cardunculus var. scolymus
TGTTATAATTCAATGATTATCTTAATTATAATTTAGATTTTTTATATTTAAAATAATGTTTATCATGTATTTGATTATTTTTATCTGCAGTTAGTTATACAAATTTAAACATGGAGCTTTAATATGATATACTAATGCAAATTATACTTGTAATATTAAATTTTAAGTAAAATGTATCAATAAACAGTACTTCATGCATAAAAATTGTTTTTAAGAGTTTTTATCAAACGCTTTATAAATCTTATTTTATAGTACCGATTTGTATGATTAAACATGATTATACTTCCATTTTGTTCAAACATAAATTTCGGGTTTCATTCCCGCATATTGTTACTGGAGGAAGAATGTGTAGACTTCTTAAAGAAGATGAAATCCAAAACTTAACAATTCGAAGAACAATGTTTTTTAAATGATAGTGAAAATGTGCACTGCTATGGCAAAGAGTAAGAAATGCTCCAAATATAGTTATATAAGAAGGTTTAATGTTTACCCTATCTCTGTATATTTTTAAGTTTCTTTCAATTTTCTTGTTTATATCAAGTAAAAACTTAATAAACTTTTCCAACGTATCTAATTGATAGATTCATAGAACATAACTCATTGCAAAAGAATGTCTAAATAGTATCATATATTGGAGACAAAAAATGCCTTAAAGAACATGGTGGACCCCAATGATCCAACTTTGGCGCAATCCACAACAAAAGTCCTTCAAAATTTGCAGAAAGATATAGAATAACCACCAATATGAACATCAAAATAAGGTGAAGATATAAGAAAATAAGCCCAAATAAACATGGAACGAAGGATCCATGGACAAAACCAATATCATTATACTGCTATCATGAAGATAAAGGACATAACCAATATCGTTATACTACTATCATAAAACTTATTATTTCATCCCCAATCCTGAAAAAACAAAGGATCCCTGAAAAAATGACATATTTTCATACGGTACCGATGGAACATGAATTTAGAAAAGAAAAATCCAACATAGGAACACAACCTCACACTTGATGATGCTTCTCTTTGATCCTACCATACGACTCTTATAGATGGATTTTGACTTAGGGTTTGAGAGATTTTAGGGGATATTTTAATTTGGATTTGCATTTCATTCTCTTTTTCCTACCGTACGACTCTTATGGATGGATCGAGACTTAGGGTTGAGAGATTTTAGGGGATATTTGAATTTTGATTTGCATTTTATTATCTTTTTATTATCAATATCGTTGGACTTGAGACATATCCGGAGGTTAGGTTTTAATAGTTGTACATAGGCATTAATTATTTGTAAATATGAATTTTATTGTAATTAAGCATTAAAATGTAGTACTAAGAGTATAAAAAGTTGTGATTAAGAACTTTGAATCAAATGCTTTATAATATAGTGTGTATATATATATATATATATGTGTGTGTGTGTGTGTGTGTGTGGAGGTTTAAATGATAACATATTTATTTTACGAGGACGCGATAACACCCTTATCACATGTAATAATACACGTGAAGGGACCTGGTGATGTGGATGTCGTGTCATGCGACTTAAGTCGATCCAATTGTTGTATCGTGTGTGATTTAGTATCACACGTAATGACTAGCATCATATTAATAACATTTTTATTGTATGTGATAGTACATGTGAGGGGGTTTAATGGTGTAAGGGCGACTTGGCCTGCAACTTAGATCACGCCAAAAGTCGTCCATGTCTGTAATTTATCACATGTGTATCATATGTGATTGTTTATAGTAAATGGGTGTTCTTGCGTTATCGTAAAATGAAGGTATTCTTGTTTGAACCATTCTCTCGTTATGGTGAGAAATGTACGAAGAAATCTGCACCTTTGGATCAATCATAATTGAATACTAAAACTAATGAGATGCACCGGATGAATTCTGGTCGTGTATAGATATAGTAATAATATTATAGTCTGTTGTATCGATAGAGGGAGAGCTTAAGACGTGGATTACCCTATAATATTAAACAGCCTAATAATTTACTGGAATTATTCCGACAACGACATTCTATTTAAAATTCAAGCACCCCCACCATTTTGAATTAATACAAAGTGTGTCTGTGTGATTTTAAATGATTAAAGAAATGTCTGAATAATATATCATTCCTCCATCGTCTGTTTGGTTAAATGACAAAGAATGTAAAGATTCTTTTTGGGTCACTACAAAGTCTTCCATCTTTCCAAATCCATTTTCTTTATTAAATAATTCATATACACCAATTACCAAAATTTCTCCAATTTCTGTTCAATTGGTTGAAAGGATGGATCCATCCCACAATTTCATATGAATACTTGAATCAATTACTTACGGTTCTTCCACGACTATCATCGATAGATATCATCGGCGGTTTTCCGATGTTCCCAGATCACCGATAACGACCTTCACTACACTAACAAACAGGGTAACATTTCCGGCTGCTATATTCACCGGAAAAAAGGATTTCCGGAGGATATAGCCGTCGGAGATATAGGCGCCGGTGATTAATTTCCTAACGGATTTTTTTTTCCGGTAGATTCTGGCCGCCAGAAATTTCCACCGTTTTATGTAAAATCTTAATTAAATTAAAAAAATATTTACGTTTTTTTTTTTAAAATTGGATTAAATTACCGGCGGATATATTCGCCGGAAAGCCGCTGGTAATTTTATCCACCGGAAATGCATTTAAAATATTTATTTTTAAAAATAAATATTTATTCTTTAAATATTTCCGGCGGATATGTCCGTCAATAATCCGTCGGAAATGTATTTTATTTTTTAAAAAAATTGTTTTTATTCTTTAAATATTTTAATTATTTCCAACGGATATATCTGCCGGTAATCTGTCGGATATTTATAAAATTATTAATTTTAAAATATTTTTTCAATAAATATTTAAAACTTGTAAATCTGTAAAATATTAAAAAAAACTAAAAAGATGAAATGCAGCTAAATATCATATATTAAACTAAACAACAATTATCCAAATCAATTTAAAATAGCACACAATTGTTACAAACAAAAACTAAATAGTTCCAAACAAACAAACAATATTCAATTTGATGGCTGGGGGAAATGTTGAGATTGAATCTACAGGTACATAACTGAACTTAGACACTTTATTATATTTGGGAATGTGAAAAATGTGTGTTTTAACTTTGTTATCCACAGATGGCTAGTAGATCAAGAAGGTCAGAAAGGATCACCCACCCCAATGAAGAAGAATCCTCTGTTGCTCCTATTGGCACCTTTGAGGGCAGAAGCAGAGGCAGAGGTAGGGGCAGACCAGAGGCAGAATAAGCCAGCCAGAAATTAATATGAATTAAGCAGAATCAAACTCTGAAAATATGAATCAAGAACGGATGTCTCACCCAGAATATGTAACAAGAGACATATTAGCTGAAGAAATGGGAAAGCTAAGGGAAACCTTGACTTCTATTTTGAGGAATCCTGCCAGAATAGAGACAGGTAGAATTGAAGTTACTCCATCAATTCCGATTCTCAATAATAGGGAAGGAGATATAAAGATGTTCCTAACTTGTAAACCACCAACCTTCTCGGGAGAAAGAGATCCAATTAAAGCTACGTGTTGGATCAAGGAGATGGAGTCTGTATTCAATACCATCCGATGTGCTGAAACAGATAAAGTCAGATTTGCAGTCTTGGTGTTAAAATCAAATGCGTTATTTTGGTGGGAAGTAGAATCCTTAGCCAGAACAGATATTTTGCAAACTATGACATGGCTAGAGTTTGTCAACAGAGTCAAGGAGCAGTTTTCCCAAAAGCCGCCATTAGACAAATGGAAGAAGACTTTCTAAAATTGGAACAAGGAAATAGAACTGTAAGGGAATATACAGAGAAATTCATCGAATATTCAAGATTTGCAGAACATATTTCCTCAGAATCTAGAAAAGTTGAAAGGTATATTTGGGGATTGAAACCATCAATCCGAGAATTTGTCATAGCCATGAATCCGGCTACATTTTTATTGACCGTTGATGCAGCAGAGGTAACAGAAAGAAACAAGAATAGACAAGAAGAAGGGAAAGCAATAGAAAAGAGGAAATGGGAAGGTCCATCAACCGGATACAAAGGACCAAAAGT
>NW_020202949.1:4183-16329 GCF_001531365.2 Cynara cardunculus var. scolymus
AATGTTTGCCCAACAGTTAAAAGGTGTTTTAATTGTAATTCTTCAGATCACCTCAGACCAAATTGTCCACAATTGAAAGCCCCACAGTTAACCATGGGGAGCAATACGTCAACAGGCCGAGGAAAACCAAATATAGGCAAAGGAGCAACGGGTGGGGCGCGGGGTCGATCTTTTCAAATGACGAAACATGAAGCAGAAACTACACCCGATGTAGTAACAAGTACATTTTTTGTGAACTCCTTACATGCTAAAGTGTTATTTGACTCGGGTGCAAACTTCTCATTTGTATCCCCATCGTTTGCCTTTTGTGCTCTTATGAATTCTGTGCCACTTGACGATAAATTAGTAGTTGATACTGCTAACGGTAAAGTATCTGTGAGTTATATGTTTAAAAACTGCACTATCATGATTGAGGATTGTGAGCTACCGCAGAAGTTTGGAACTAGAAGCTTTGGTTAGTACAACCAGAGGCTCTGGTCGAGCAAGAGCTCTGGATAGTTATTCTGTTGTGAAAAAAGACTATCTTATTGGTTGGAAGACTTAACTCAAGAACATTACAATGAATTTTATGAGCTAGAAGCTCTGGTTAGTAAAACCAGAGGCTCTGGTCAAGAAAATAGAAGCTCTGATAGACAGACCAGAGGGGCTCTGGTCCTGTTTATTGAAATATATTCCAAGTGTGGTTTGGAACCAGAGGCCCGATGAACCAAAACAGAATATGATTTTCAGTCTTTGCAACATGAGATGGTTATTTGAAATAAATGTTTTTGGTGATCTTCACCCTGCATTACATAAAAAGGGAACCTCACTAAACATTTATGTCTAACCTTCATTTTGTGTTTTCTAAAATATGTGTGCAGGTTATGAGAATTAGGGATAAAAGCATTATGTGAATTTCGTTCCTATGTACTTTGCTATGTGAAGATCTTGGTTAGCCATGTGTTGAAGCTTAGATGCTAGGATACAAAAGCATGTACTTTTGAGAATTTTTGAGTTGTAGATTTTAGTCTCTTGTATTATGGACCTGTGTGGAGAAAACATGTATTCTATGAATGAAATATGTATTATATGCAATGTATGGTTTGGGGGGTGTAACATTTGTGCTTCCAAGGCTGGATATGGGTACCATGTTATGGAAACATGCGGGAAACCATTCTGAATGAAAGTCACAAGTCCCGCTACTCTATCCATCCACGTACCAATAAGATGTACAAAGACTTGAAAAGTTTCTATTGATGGCCAGGATTAAAGAAAGATATAGCAAAATACATGGAACGATGCTTAACCTGTCTGCAAGTTAAGATCGAACACCAGAGACTTTATGGAAATATGCAATCCTTGGAAATTTCAGTCTGGAAATGGGATCACATTACGATGGACTTTATCATGAAATTACCCCGAACCCCGAAAGGTTATGATGCAATTTGGGTAATAGTGGATCTTCTATCAAAGTCTGCACATTTCCTACCTATAAGAGAAACCTATTCCTTAGAAAGGTTGGCTCAAATCTACATCAAGAAAATTGTAACCAGACACGGTGTTCCCTTATCCATCGTTTCTGACAGAGACATTCATTTCACTTCGAAATTCTGGGAAAGTTTGCAAAGAGCTTTGGGATCTCAAATTGTGTTGAATACAACTTACCATCCTCAAACAGACGGACGAAGTGAAAGAACCATCCAGACTTTGGAGGACATGTTGAGAACTTGTGTTATTGACTTTGGGGGATCATGGGAGGATCACTTACTATTGATAAAATTTGCTTACAGTAATAGTTATATCTCCAACATCCAAGCGACACCGTATGAGGTATTATATGGACGAAAATGCTGAACGCTGTTGTGTTGGAACGAAGTAAGTGAAAAACAACAGGCAGGTCCCGAGATTGTACAAGAAACATCTGAAAAGATTGAACAGATTCGGGCAAGAATCAAGACAACCCAGGATCGTCAGAAAAGTTATGCCGACAAGCGACGAAAACCAATTGAATTCAACACATGAGATTTTGTACTGTTAAAAGTATCTCTGTGGAAGGGTGTTATGAGATTTGGAAAGAATGGTAAGCTCATTCCAAGGTATATTGGACCGTTTAAGATTTGCAAATAGGTTGGGCCAGTAGCTTATCAGTTAGAACTACCGAAAAAGCTCAGCCTAATTCACAACACCTTTCATGTGTCAAATCTACGCAAGTGTTTGGCCGATCCAAGTTTAGCAATACCGCTTCCAGAGATTAAACTGGACAGTAAACTGAATTTTGTGGAGACACCGGAAGCCGTGACTGACAGGAAAGATCAAGTTGTTGAGAAACAAAGAAATCAGTTTGGTAAAAGTACAGTGGCGTCATCACAAGGGTTCAGAAGCTACATGGGAATTAGAATCTGACATGAGAACCCGGTACCCTTGGCTATTTGATTATATGAATTTCGGGACGAAACTCTTTTGAGGGGAAGATAATGTAAGGACTTGAATCTCGAACTACAGCGGTTAAGGTAACCTATATGTGGTTATTATGTGAAATATGTGATAACATGCATATTATTTAAATAAATGCATGGATCGTGTGCTTATGTGCGAACATATGTTACCGTGCATACCTGAGAATATGATATATGTGCACATGAAGGATATAAGGCATATATGGGTTATTATTAAAATAAGAAGATAAGATATCTTCATGGTTAAGAAAGGGGTTTTAAAATAATAAGACCCACCGCCCAATAGTGTTTTATATTAATAAAACTCACCGCCTCTATAAAGGTAAAAACCATATCTTAATGACTTTTTTGGGAAAAATTTGAAAGAAAAGAGTGTGAGGCGGTGAAGGTGATTTGGAAAAGAAATCTTGCAAAAGTGATTTGGAGATTCTGTGTTTACTAGAAGAATTGCTGAGTATTTGAATCTGCTGTCTGTGCATATTAAGGTGAGTTTTTGACACTAAAAACTGTTATATGATGTCATTCGAACCATCGGGTTTTGATGATTTGATATTTGGAAGAAATTTGGTAAATACTGTTTTCTAACAGTTTAATGATGCATTTCTATGATTTTGGATTTGGAAACTGTTTTGGAAAGATAAAGCAGATTTTTTTGCCCTTTTAAAACAGTTTGTGAATGATATCCTATTTTAAGGATTTAATGGGGATTTTGAGTTTGGAAAAGATATTTAAAAAAATTGTTAGTTCTTGAGTTTCAAAGTTTTGAAGATGAATCTGTTTTGAAACAATTTTTGGTTAAAAACTGTAGAGGATATTCCTTCAAGATGGTTGTGACTTCGGTCTGTCTTCGTTTGGAATTAATCTATAGATTTTATGGATAAAACTATGGAGGCTGTTTCATCAAGATGGTTGTGNCTTCGGTCTGTCTTCGTTTGGAATTAATCTATAGATTTTATGGATAAAACTATGGAGGCTGTTTCATCAAGATGGTTGTGACTTCGGTCTGTCTTTGTTTGGAACTAATCCATAGATTTTGATGAGGAAATAAGGGTGACATATCAAGGAGAGGTGTACCATGGGATAAGGGTGGCATATCAAGGAGAGGTGTACCTTCGGATATAAGGGTGGCATTTGTATGTGTGATATTTATAGCTCTTGCTATTATGTCTCTTAATATTGCAATAGATTTGAGTTCTTACTTCTTTGTGATTTGAGGACTCAAAGATGTTGCTCTTATTAAAAAAAAGTAGTATTGATGTTATTGAGAAGGGGAAAACTTGGCCTATGGCCAATGGTTTTGGATACATTATGTTTTGGAACAAAGTGTTTGATTTATGTGGAACCAGAGAGGCTCTGGTTGTTCCTTGAAAGGAACCAGAGGGCTCTGGTTGGTCCTCACAATAGAACCAGAGGGTTCTGGATGATGATTAAATATTGATACATGTCTTTAACTAAAATTTTATTTAGACCAGAGGCTCTGTATCTACTAGATAGGAGCTCTGTGTCAAAATCATATTCTAAAAGATGTTTTAAAAATTTTATACTTAGAAACTTTTCATATAAATAGTGGTCTACGCATTGGACCAGAAGGCCTCTGGTTGGTCTTACATGTTGAGCCAGAAGCTCTGGCTAGTAGAACCAGAGCTCTGGTCATACAAGATTATTTCTAATATATGTTTTTATACTTGGGAAAACTATTTTAACTATTTATGGTGTTAGTCTATGAACATTTATGAGGATTTTATTTGAGTAAGAAGCTTTGGGAGAGGAACCAGAGGAGCTCTGGTCCTATTGCTTGTTAAAAATATTTTCTAAGTCTGGTCCTTGGAACCAGAGGTCCGATTAACTCAAACAAAATGTATATTTACACTTCATTATGTGAAATGACTTTATTTGAATAATGTTTTGGTGATATTCACACTACAATTACATGGAAAAAAGGATACCACTAGACCTTCAGGTCTAACCCTTATTTTGTGTTTCAAATATGTATTGCAGGAAATGCAGAGTGTAATGATAGTAAGGGAAAATGTTATTTGTTTCCCTATGTGCATAGCTATATGATCATCAAAGAATGTGTTTTGAAAATTAGATGTTATGTAGTACAAGAGCATGCATTTTGAAATTTTGGATTGTGTATCTTGTAATATAGTTCTTGTACATTGGACCTTTGTGGGATTAAACATGTATTCTCTGAATGAATTATGTGCTATATGCAATGTGGAAGTCGGGGTGTTACACAAATTCACCAAAAACGGATTAAACTAGCCCAATTCGATCAAAAACAGTAAGAACAAAAACAGAAAGCTTTCGAACAAGAATTCAAGAAATCAACTTCAAAAATCGATCCAAAACCAATTCAGATTGATCTGTTTAGCTCTGATACCAATTGATGATCCCAATTTTAAGTCTGTAACAACAATTCAATCAAGAATCAAGAACACATAATTGAATTTGAATACGTCGGCATGTCATTGATGTTCAAGATGATATAGGTGTTCTTGATCTCACAATTATAGAATATCTATCTCAATATGTTTACGAAATCTCACAACTGTTAACTGTTTTCATACAACTACCATCTAAAAAAACTACCTCCTATTATACCCAACAAATACAAGAAACAAACTAAACAACAAAGCATGTAAAACACAATTAGCACAAGACTTGAATACGGCAATTTAGACCCAACACGAATATCCGCAGTCTGGCAATACCTATTCCCTTACTTCATTTAGCGCAAGGGTGGGAAAACAAGTGGCCAAGACCAAGCGAGCAGGGTAACATTAAACATTGGCTACTCTGTCATCAAAAATAGAAACGTTGACTTTGCTTAGCTGATCTTTGACGACATGACGCTGAAGCTGACCAAGCGTCAACGGGAAAAGGTCGGCCTATACACAAAGTTCCTAAGTGGGATCTTAGCCAAAATTTTGAAAAAACAATACCCCGCTCTGGGTGACCTTTCCCTCTACAGGCTTGGATCAAAGATTCTTGATCACAAGTCTAAGCCTTCAGATATTGGTCTATTCCCCACACTACTGAGATAGACAATACTTCTTCTCTTTCTTATTATTCTCTTTCAGCAACAACGACTTTGGTTCAACCTCCGAAGCCAACCCATGCTGCTACCCCCTATTCTCTCGAAAGAGGACACAATCTGAAGCCACTCTTAATCCCTCAAAGAGGGTTAAGAAAACCTCACAAGAAAATCCATCTCAACTAGATGAGACCTCTCAACAGGTCTCAGCTATTGAAAGTCGCCATATCCCTGAGGCGTCTACTTTACTCCTCCCTTCCTCTTTGGCAATATCCTCTATGGCTGTTGTATATGTGGCACCTACCCCGACCACCTTCGTGACTCAAATAACTGAAAGTGTGATTCCCAGCATTGCCACTATTGATCCTTCACTTCTTTTCTCAACCATTTTCTCCTCCCCTCCATCATTTGTCTCCACTATACGTGATGATGAACCAACCATGTTTGTCCCCACTCTTGGTGAAGCCATCACCACAGGACCCGAGGAAGCTCCTCTTAAAATCCCTCTGCAACATGCGGTTGATCCTCTCGATAGCGCATTTAAGATGCTCGGTCTTAACTGTTTTCATTCAGATACTGTTGAGGAACCCTCAGGTGTACACTAATTCCCTCCCTTTCCTTTCTTGGTTACTAACCTTGAGCCTTCAAATGCTCAAATTTTTCCTAACGTTGCCTTTACAGGTCCTAAGGAGAATGAACCCCTAATCACTGAGACTGAAGCCTATGATATGGGTGGGGATGTCAAACTACTCCTCCCTGCTGTGGACACCATCCTTGATAAGATGAATGAGGTCCAGCAGGAAATGCTCGTGAAGGAAGACTTGGCTCAAGACCTCTCTGCTATCAAAGCTGAGGTTCTTGACGTCAAGAATGAGCTGGATGTGATGATGAAAATCCAGCATAACTCCAATGCCATTGCTGATCTATCCAAAAAGGCTAAGGAGGTTCAGGCTTAACTTACCAAGCATGGTGAGATACTTGAATAGATTTTTGCGCTTCTTCAAAGACAAGCACATATCCCTGAACCGTCCTTTAGTGATGCTGATCTTCATCAATTGGATATGGTTGTTGATCTCAACCTCTAGCAAGCTGAAGCTCTCGTCTCCATTAAGCAGAAGCTGACCATCCTTGATACTTGCTTCCCATCCTCTATTGATGGACAAAGAGAGGAGAAGGATACAGATGATGCTGATGCTGATGCTGACGCTGAAGCTGACGAGAATCATAATACTGAGGTCGCTGACCTTGAAGTCGCTCTACCTTCCACCTCTACATTTCCCGATACTGGTGATGAAGAAGAGGTTGATGAACATGAGGATGATGAGGATCTCGAGATCCTTGACTCAGGCACTGATCTTGGAGGTTGATGATGATGACGACGATGATTTCTCCATCCAGCTCATCTCCAGACAACCTGCCAAAAGAATCTCCTTCAGGGAACCTTCTTCCCAGGAGGAGAAATCTTCTTGTAACCAGCCATCCTAGTCTGACAAAGGACAAGGAGTCGTTGAAGAAAACCTAACCTTACTTTAATAGGCGTTCAATCTTCCAAAGGCCACAAATGCTCTAACCCTATTTGTGTTCCTCTACCTCTGAAGCCAAATCTTTTCTCTCCCTACCTCCTACCTCAAACTCCCAACCACATCTCTCTCTGAAATGATCTCTCTCATCCCCTCAACCCAACCTTCTTCTTTTAAATTTTCTTATGTTTTCTTGTTTAATTTAAGTGACGAAGAGAACGAAGAAGATGATGAATGTAACCTCATCTTTAGGAAGTCGTCTAGACTCCCAGTATGCTCCAAGGTTGAAGAAGACATGGGGATGGCTTAGATAATAAGTCAATTTGACCAATCCATAGTAAAAATTACTCTTCGTACCTCTAGATGTGGTGAGTTCAACTTCCTCTCTGAAAGCGGAACAAGAATAATATCTGAAAGTAGAACAAGAGCTGAAACAACATCAACACCAACTCAAAGATAGTCTAGAGTTAGCCAAGGCTTTAGCCGATGAAGCTCATACTGAAGGGAAGTTCACTCAAGCTGATTACATCAGTGCTCAGGCCCTACTCTTAAAAGAAGCTGAATAGAAAAATCAAAGAGTATTGACACCAAAGGATCATGAGCTGAACTGGTGTAGAGAAATATTGAGACAAGAATGATCCCTCACATGATTTCAAATGTCACAATCAGCGGACGGATGACAAATGGTGGCCTTCTCGTTTTTATGGTCATCTTCCAAGAGAACCATGATGTCGTAATGGAGTATACCTCCTTTTTGAGCAGGTATGGATTCTATAAGTGGCTTGAAATTCGACATGCAATTGAAAAGTCCAAATCAAAGCATAAGGCTTATATTGAAGAAATTCTGAATGAACTATTCAACAAAGTGTCAAAGATAATCGAGGTTCCACCTCTACCACTAAATACCTCTCGAAGAAGAAACATCCTTTCTGATTTTGGATAAGGACCATCCCACAAGAATGAGCATGAAACAAAATTCTCAGTGGATGAACTCTTCAAGAACAGGAAGAAGCCAAATATCTCAATATTGAATCTGATATTGCTGAGAAGGGACCTTTCGCTCCCAACACAGTGTATGTGAAACCTGAGTACGAACTTATGTTCATTGACTATGATGGTCAATATATTAGCGAGTATCTGAGTTCCATCTTTGCCCAATAGATCATTTGGAGTATCTTCAAACTTGGCTGAACAAAGACCTTCTTAGAGAGATCTCTGTTATGTAATTTCATTCTTTTATTTGTAATCATTTATAAATATATGAATTTCCATAATGTACTTTGACACTAAAAAAATCCCAAAAACAGTAAAAGGGACATACATCTTACAAGTTCTTTTTCCATACTGTAACAACTAAGCACTTTTCTTTATGTTGCTTTATCATCATCAAATAAGGTGAGATTTTTGATCTAAACTCTTTTAATGATTTTATGATGTTCCTTTATACTTAGTGAAAAGTACTTAGTTCTGTTTTATTTAGTTTTTAGTGATCATTACTGAGTCTGTTCAGTGATCGCTGAACATGTATTATAAACTTTTCTAATGAACAAATATTCTTCAAGAAGACAAAACTCACACCAAAGGAACCTTCAGTAATATCGAAGATATAAATGAAGATAGAGACAAACAGTTCGTGATCTGAAGCACTTTCAGTGATAACAAGCGTGAAGTCAATTCAAGATTCAACGATCACTATAGAAACTTGTGTGTCCCACAATATGATCAATCTTCAATTATCAACATGAATCTATGGCAAGAACACTTAAGACCATGAAGAACACATGAAATTCTAGAGAGGAATAGTCAAATAGTCAACTCTGATTATATTCCTCTCAATGTTTACGTATATTACAATTAAGCTCTTACACTTCTATTCACTAGAAGACAAAACTATTTATAGGTCAAACAATAAAGCTCTAGTCAAAGTCAACAATAACATACAAAGTCAAACACTCTAAAAAACAATTATTAAGCTTTCAAGACGAATACAATTTAACTCTAAAATTCAAACCCAACATTCCCCCCCTTTGTATTCAGGCTTGAAAGAATTTGCACTCTTTGAATTTCTTTTGCACCTTGACGCTTTAAGTTCTTTTTGACTTCTTGAAATCTTCAAAACAATCTTCTAACATTCTCAGCTTTATGATCTTCAGATAATCTTCTGTTGAGAAAATCTTCCAAACATTCACTCCCTCAAATGTAGAAAAAAATGATCGTCTCTTTTCACAATGAAGAACAATAACAACAACAATCTTCAGTAATGATCTTCAAGATATGATCTTCAAAGAATTTTTTTCAGATAAACTTTCACTAACATCCTCCCCAAAATTAACATTCTCCTTGTTGAGAAATCTCTTTCAGTAAACTCTTGTAAAGATGATCTTCACATTCTATTTCCCTCAAACATTGTAGCACAAGAATAATCTTCAGTCATTGCATTCACACTCCTTTGAGTCTCTTGCCGATTCCCGATCTTTATATCATACTTCCCTTTATATCATTTAGAATGGATTATTTCATTCATTATAACATACTCCCCCTTATGATAAAATGAGAAGCATTTGCATCATACACCAGAATGAATGAAATTTTCAGCGAATACCGTCAATGCATAAATTTGTAAGGAGATCTTTTCAAATCCACTTGTATCTAGTTAGGGGATCTAATCATTGGGATTTGGACTGTTTAGGAAGGTTAGGGCGGACTTTGAGCACTTCAAACGTCATCTTCTTGGATATTCATCATCAAACTTGTGAGTTTTCACGGTCCCACTTTTTAATGCTTTTTGTTATTTAACTGGGGGAAAAGCATGAGATTAAGCAAACTATACTGTTTACTTATTTAACCATTGGACTAAAGAACTGTTTAGTCAAGCTTTGTTTGAAACCATCGGACTAAAGAACTGTTTAGTCAAGTTTGTTATGTCATGAAATATTGACTGTTTTTGCACTATGAAATAAATGTTAAATTGATGTGCTTGGGAGTTTGTTTCCAAATAAATTCCCCATCCGTAAACGCTACTTGTTAACTCGGGCGTGTCCCCGACCCGTGGTAATTGTGGATAGCCGCTATTGTGTTGACAGTCCCACCCAGAAAGGGGTGCACATTACCTATGTTTTCTTAGTCTAATCATGTGGAATTTGGATCATCGCTGAATTAGTACTACTACGAACTGTGGGACCTAAGTAAGTGTACAGGCTACTTATGGTCGTTCGTAAATTAATGGGGCACATTGGTCAGGTAAGGCTCAGTAGTGTCTCAAGTTTAAGCATCGTTGTAGATTTACATATATTAAGTGCAAAAGTTTGTGTATAAGTTTGCAAGTAAAAGATTTATACACTATAATGTTTTGTGCATATGAAAACCCGTGAGCTTACCAACTCTTTGTAGTTGACTTGTTTTATGTTCCATGCTTTTCAGGTATTAAGTAAGAAATGAAGTATTTTGGGATCATACTTGTGACAATCCTGCTTTTTGGGATTTCAGGTCAGTACCTTAATTCGGGACCTTTATTGAAAACTAAGTCTTTCTAAGATTTAGCCTCGATGATCTGAGATCATCTTGCTTATGTCCCAAGATTAGTTGTTAGATCATGTATCAGCAGGTAGCTAACCAAGTTGGTTTATGCAATGCCAAATAGTCTTGAAATGTTTCGCATAAAATAAGGACGATATTTAAATTCCAAAGTTCCAGTTTCTTTTATATGTAGTTGCCAATTAATTTAAAGAGTGGTGTCTTCTTTAAAATCTTTTGTCTATTTATTTTGTTTAGGTAAATTAGTGGGGTTTTATTATTTAGAAAAATAAAAACATTTTGGGCTTAGGCCTTTAGAGGCCAGCCCATTCCTTCTCAAGAAGCCCCCATATAAATACCCCTCCCCTTTTTGAAAATTCTTCATTCTCCAAAACTTCAGCTATTCTGTTTTTCTCTCTCTCTATAACTCCATCACCTTCCAAGCGATTCTAATCTCCTTGCAAAACTCAAGGACTCTTGCTGTTCGCGAGACTTGTTCGTGTCATTCTGTCAAGAAAAAAGGTATGTTTTAAAGTTGTCCTATTTTCTTTTAGATGTCCGAAAGTCTTTATCCTTCTCTCTACTTGATTCTTTAAGTAAAATTTTTGGATTTGAAGAGGAGAGATTATTCATCCAAGACCTGCATGTGTCTTCGTTGGGATAATAATCTATGAACCATGTTCTTTAATCTCTAAGAAAAAAGGAGAGAATCCTCGCATGTGAAAGTCCGATCATAATCTCGGATGATAGAATCTTGCATGCATCTTTAAATCAGTTTTCTCATCTTGTAAACTCGCTGTAATCGGAATTTTATTTGTTTAATTTTTCTGGAATTTCTTTGAAGATGATGTTTTGTGTTAGAGTTTTGATTCTCGATAATGTTGAGCTTGCGACCCCTCCCCATCATTGCTACCATTCTTGGGCATGCAACCGGTTTTGGGAGGCGTGCGACTCAAGGTTGTAGAATTTTGAAAAGAGTGTTAAACCCACTCAAAATCTCTTGATTTTGAGATTTGGCGGCTGTCATCATTATTTTGGGATGACATTTAATGATGTCATTATTWGGATTTTGGAAGGTTCCTTTTTATTTAATAATAAAATATCGGCCTTATTTTATGAAAGCGCTTGATGGGTTTGCATTGGGAACAACTTTGTTTTACCTTAGGCAAGAAACCGTTGAGTAATGTAGCGCTGGTTGGTCTATCAGGAAGTTCGAGCAAGTTTAGGAAGCCTCAAAAGGAAGCATTCAGATATTCGTCAAACTTGTGAGTTCTCACGGCCCCACTTTTACTGCTTTGTATATATTTTATGGGGGAAAAGCAATAGATTGAGCAAACTTTGCATGTTTATGTTATATGAAATTTTGAGACTAAGGAACGGCTTAGTCAAGCTCTGTTGAAACCTCTGGACTAAGGAACTGCTTAGTCGGGTTTATTATGGTTTTGTTTTGACAACTGTTATTGCACTTAGATTAAATGCTAAATTGATGTGCTTGGGAGTATATGTTTCCAAATAAAAGTCCCCGTCCATAAACGCTACTTGTTAACTCGGGTACATCCCCGGGCCGTGGTATTGTAGATAGCCGCTATTGTGTTGACAGTCCCACCCAGAAAGGGGTGCACAATTACCTATGTTTTT
>NW_020202949.1:17518-25796 GCF_001531365.2 Cynara cardunculus var. scolymus
AGGCGATGGGATAGAAAATCCCTGTAAATGCTAAGTGTCCATGTTGGACCAGAAGCTCTGGTTAGAAGAACCAGAGGTGATGGATAGAAAAAGTAACTATGTTGAACCAGAAGCTCTGGCTAGAAGGACCAGAGGCGATGGAATACAAATCCCTTAAATTTGTTAAGTATTCATGATTGTACCAGAAGCACTGGTTAGAAGGAAACAGAGGACGATGGACCAGAGATCCATTAATCCGTTAAGTAAGAGAAACCAGAGGTCGATGGACGAGAGATCCATTGATCTGCTAGGTATTAGGAACAGAGGTCGATGGACCATAGATCCATTGATCTGCTAAGTATGATAAACCAGAGGTCGATGGACCAGAGATCCATTGATCTGCTAGGCATGAGGAACCATAGGTCAATAGACCAGAGATCCATTGATCTGCGATGTAAGTTGAACCAGAGGACCAATAAAACTAAACTCCAAAATTATCTAAGTCTGAAATTGCAACCAGAGGCTCTGGTAAAGCAACCAGAGGCTTTGGTACTACAACCAGAGACTTGGACTATCCCAAGGCCTTAGCTTGATTGCCATCCTTAGCCATGCTTAGAAGCTTCTGTTATGACACTAAGCATTTTTTTATGGTACATTTAGTAACTAAGATTATTAATGTCGCAGATCACTATGGCGTCATCTGATCCTAGTGAATACTCGGCCGACGAATCCGGTTACGTGGTTCGCCGACCCAGAAGGAATTCATCCAACAATGAAGAGGTAGACCCATATGAGCATGAGGACACTACGACTAGCGGAGCATCTATTTCCCCACCAGCATCCCTATTACCCCCATCAGAGCCAGTACCCGATGTCCCACCACAAACCTATCATGGTTCCAGGATTAGAGTTACACCAAGGAAAAGTGTTCCACTGCCTCGAGGAGTGACATTTGAGAACTCTGCTAGAGTTAGAGGAGAGTCATCCCAACCACAACTAGGGAGCAAGATTTCTCAAGTGGTGACCGGAGTCCCTGCATCCTGCACTCGGGGCATGAATCTGGCTGAGTGAGAATGGGTGCGGAGAATCGCATCAGATACTCAAGTTCACCAGACCTGGCTGGGATACCACCACCATATCTTGAACAACCTGTCCGATGTGATGGAAGTGCACCACCAGCGTATGATGAGAAACACAGATGCCGTCATTGCCGCAAGACGGGAGATTAGGAGATTGTACCGATGGTTGGTGGTGAGTGGGATAATGATGCTGATATTAGGAATATTGATCGTATGGATGTTGTTCTAGGAAGGATGACTTGTGGTAGGATACCCCCCTCTTTTTGCAAAGAAATCCAAGAACTGTTTTGATAAGCTGTAGTCAACAATGAAATTGAGATGTCTTTTGAAAAATGTTTGTCTATGTCAAATCGTGATTGAATATAAGATTTTTCTGTTTGGTTATATAAATGCTTGAATGATATCCCTTCGATGAATATCCCTTGCATCATTTAAATGACTGGAAATTATKGTCCTTGTTATTGACATATTAATGATAAAATTCCCTTCTAACTTAGGCTCTAAAAAATGCCGCCAAGAAGAGAAAACCCTGAGGTTGCACAACTCGTATCAGAACAACTATTGGCTGCACTCCCCAACATTGTCAGCCAAGTAGCGGCAGGATTGAACGCTAACCAACCAAACAATTCTAAGCCTAGAACATCCAGAGAGTACACTTATAAATCCTTCAGATATTGCAACCTAAAGGAATTCCATGGAACCGAGGGAGCCGTAGGATTACTAACCTGGATTGAGAGTATGGAATATGTCCTCCATATTAGTAATGCTCTAAAGCAAACAAAGTAGAATAGTTGCGTGTTTATTGCAAGGTCGAGTGCTGACATGGTGGAACTCCTTAGTTCAGACTAGGGGTAGGGAATCTGCTAACCAACTCTCATGGGAAAAGTTCAAGAAATTACTTAAAAACGAATACTGTCCAAGAAGTGAACTCCAAAATTAGAAATGGAGTTATGGAATCATGAAATAAAAGGGGAAAATATAGCTGCTTATACGGCCCGATTCCATGAGTTAGCGAATCTAGTACCACATCTAGTGACACCGGAGAAAGTCCGCATTGAGAAATATATTTGGGGATTGTCTCCACAGATTAGAGGAAACATCACCTCGGAAAATCCAAAGACCTTTCAGGAGGCAATAGGTATTGCCACCAAGCTCACGAATAATGCTATTCGATCTGGAGTATTCGCTAAGGGAAAGAGAAAGATGGAGGAACAGGGGAACCAAAGATCTGGGGGAAGATTCAACAAGAATAGGAGAGTGGTAGGAAATTTTGGGGTACAAACTCAGGTGGTAAATCAAGGAGGCAAGTCTAAGTGCAATAAATGCAAATATCCGTAATGGGGGAATTATATCATTTGTCAAAGATGCCACCTAGGGGGTCATACAGCAAAGGATTGCCGAAGACGATTGTGTTTCGATTGTGGGAGCCCAGATCATATGAGGAATGTTTGCCCAAAGAGAAAACAAGGATCAAATTCTAACCAAGCCCGACCAGCCAGTCAAGGAAATCCAGAAAGTCAAGCACGGGGCAGAGCATTTGAGATCAGAGCCAAAGAAGCTAGGCATGATCCCTATGTGGTTACAGGTACGTTTCTCTTGAATAATGAATTGCATCGGTTTTATTTGATTCAGGGGCAGATAGAAGTTTTGTATCACTAGATTTTAAGCCGAAGATTAACTTAAAGCCCCAAAGGTTGGAAGAAGTTTATGTAATWGARTTKGCCAATGGCCAAGAAATTAAGGCTAGAGACATAATCATGGATTGCACTCTAAGTTTAGCCAACAAGGATTTCAGCATAGACCTCATTCCGATTGAGCTAGGAAGTTTTGGATATAGTCATAGGTATGGATTGGCTATCCAAAAATCGAGCTGAAATAGTCTGTTTGGAAAAGGTTATCTGAATTCCTCAAGAAGGAAGTGACTCAATTGTGATTCGAGGAGATGAGTCAGATCAAAAAATTAAGATAGTATCATGCATGAAGATGCAGAAGTACTTGAAGAAGAATTATATTGCATTTTTGGCCCATGTTATTGATAAGAAGGCCAAAGAGAAATGTATTGACGATTTCCCTATAGTTCGGGAGTTTCCTGATGTATTTCCTGAGGATTTATCAGGATTACCCCCACCAAGACAAGTCGAATTTGGTATTGACTTAATCCCTGGAGCTGCCCCAGTGGCAAAGGCACCATATCGTTTGGCACCATCGGAAATGCAAGAAATGTCAAGCCAACTCCAATAGTTATTGGATAATGGATTTATAAGACCAAGTTTCTCACCATGGGGTGCACCAGTTCTATTCGTCAAAAAGAAAGATTGGTCAATGCGAATGAACATTGATTATTGGGAACTTAATAAGTTGACCATCAAGAATAGATACCCTCTTCCTAGAATCGATGATTTGTTCGATCAACTCCAAGGCACTGTATACTTTTCCAAGATTGACCTACGATCCATATACCATCAAGTGAGAATTCGGGAAGAGGACATTCCCAAAACAACATTCAGAACCCAGTACGGTCATTACGAATTTATGGTTATGCCATTCGGGCTAACCAATGCACCGACAGTCTTTATGGATCTGATGAATAGAATTTGCAGACCGTACCTGGATAAATTTGTAATCGTTTTCATAGACGACATACTAATTTATTCACAAAGTGAGAAGGATCATGAGCAACACCTGAGGATAATATCAGAGCTACTCAGAAACCAGAAATTGTACGCAAAATTCTCCAAATGCGAATTCTGGAGAAGTACAATTTATTGGTCACGTGGTTAATAAAAAAGGGATTCAGGTGGATCCTGCCAAAATCGAGGCCATTAAGAAATGGTAAGCCCCAAGAACCCCGACAGAGATTCGACAATTTCTCGGTCTGGCAGGCTACTATCATCGATTCATTGCGAATTTTTCGAAAATCGTGCAACCACTCACAGCTTTAACCCAGAAAGACAAGAAGTTTGTTTGGAGAGAGAAACAGGAAGAAGCGTTTGAGACTCTTAAACAGAGGCTATGTAATGCACCTATTTTATCCTTACCAGAGTGTTCGGAAAATTTTGTGGTCTATTGTGATGCATCGCATCAAGGCTTAGGATGCGTGCTAATGCAAAAAGATATGGTCATTGCATATGCCTCAAGGCAACTCAAAGTGCACGAGAAGAACTATACTACGCATGACCTCAAACTGGGGGTCGTAGTATTTGCACTTAAGATTTGGAAGCACTACCTTTATGGTACTAAGTGCACTATATTCACTGATCACAAAAGTCTTCAATACATCCTCAACCAGAATATGTTAAATATGAGGCAAAGAAGATGGGTTGAACTACTTAGTGATTATGATTGTGAAATCAAATATCATCCCGACAAAGCAAATGTAGTGGCCGATGCTCTGAGTAGGAAAGAAAGAGTGAAACCATCAAGGGTGAGAGCTTTGGGAGCAATTGTAAACACCGGTCTGAAGGCGCAAATTCTCTAGGGTCAAAAGGAAGCTTTAAAGGAAGAGAATTTGAAGAATGAGAACCTACACCGTATAGAGACCAAGTTTCAACTAAATTCAGATGGAGTGTATTACTTGGGAAACAAGGTTTGGATACCTAAGATTGGCAATCTTAAATCCATAATTTTGGACGAAGCCCATCAATCAAAATACTCAGTTCACCCGGGAGCAGATAAGATGTATAAGGACCTTAAGGAACATTATTGGAGGCCTGGAATGAGGAAAGACATTACACTATATGTAAGCAAGTGTTTGACTTGTGCAATGGTCAAGGCTGAACACCAAAAACCATCTGGTCTACTTCAACAACCCGAGAATCCCCAATGGAAGTGGGAACAAATATCGATGGATTTCATCACAAAGCTGCCTAGAACTGGAAAAGGGCATGATGCAATTTGGGTGATTATAGATCGACTGACAAAATCTGTTAATTTTCTACCGATCCGAGAAGATTATAAGATGGAGAAGCTGGCTCAGATTTACATAAATGAAATAATTACTCGGCACGGAGTACCTATCTCCATTATCTCGGATAGGGACAGTCGATTTACGTCAAGATTTTGGCAATCACTTCAAAGAGGGTTGGGTACACGTCTGGATCTAAGTACTTCATACCACCCTCAAACGGATGGACAGATGAAAAGAACAATCTAGACACTGGAAGACATGTTGCACGCATGTGCCATAGATTTTGGAGGAAGCTGGGATATGCACCTTCTATTAGTCGAATTTGCATACAACAACAGCTATCATACCATATTCAATGTGCGCCTTATGAAGCATTATATGGACGTAAATGTAGATCTCCACTCAGTTGGCTTGAAATTGGCGATTGGCAACTAACTAGGCCTGATATTGTCCAAGTGACTACCGACAAAATTGTAATCATCAAGGATCGACTCAAGGCTGCAAGAGATCGCTAGAAAAGCTATGCTGATAATCGGAGGAGACCATTAGAATTTCAAAAAGGAGATAAAGTACTCCTAAAAGTCTCTCCATGGAAARGAATAATGCAATTTGGGAAAAGAGGGAAATTGGGTCCTCGATATATTGGTCCATTTGAAATATCCGAGAGAATTGGACCAGTGGCATATAAGTTGAAACTGCCACAAGAGCTGAGCGTTATTCATGATACATTCCATGTGTCAAATCTCAGAAAATGCTTAACCGATGAAACTCTGGTCATGCCATTGGGAGATGTGCAAATTAACGAACATATGTGCTTCATTGAATAACCAACAGAAATCATGGATAGAAAAGTCAAACAGCTGAGGTATAGCAAAATCCCAATTGTAAAAGTTCATTGGACTTCGAGGCATGGACCAGAATATACGTGGGAAAGAGAGGATTTCATGAAAAGCAAGGACTGACAAATAAATTTCGGGACGAAATTTTTCTGACTTGGGGAGACTGTGACATCCGTCATTCTTGGAGCATCAGGTTAGCACCTTTGTAGGGTACCAATAATTAGAGCTATATTTATTTAGGATCTAGTCACGATTGATTGGAATTCATATGGGTTAGTTCCCAAAAGTATAGTTCAGTAAGACTTGTTTCGACGAGTAGCGGATAAAGTTAACTTATGTAATGCCAAAATATATTAACAAATGCTCCAAAGATAATAAAGTTGATATGTTAAGTCCAAATCAAAATATTAAAGTCTTAGGTAGTTGCCCAAATAATTTGGCCAAAAAGGTGAAGTTTTGATTTAATAACAATAATAATATCTTTAACAAATTGTATTTTGATATAAATCTAATGGGCCATAAATTGTTTAAAAGAAAAATAATTTTAAATGGACTTGGGCCTTTGAGGCCGGCCCATTCCTTTCTTAAAATCCTCATATAAATACCCCACATCCTTTGAAAACTTTCATTTCTTATTATCATCAGCTTAAACTTCTTCATCTCTCAAATCTCTCTCTAAAGCAAACCTCCCTCCAGCCGATTCCATCTTCAGACAAGCCTTTTGAAATTCTATCGATCTTGAAGAACGTCAAGAATATAAGAAAAAGGTACGATACTAGTTATCTTACTTCTGTAAAATAACAAAAGTTTTTCATCATTCTACTCCTACTTCTTGATCTTGTAGTTAAATTTCTGGAGAATTAAAGAGGGGAGATTATACATCAAAGACATGAAAATATCTTCAAAAAGGATGATAATCTATGATCCATGTTCTTTGATCTTCAAGAAAGTAGGAGAAAATCCATTGCATGTAGAATTTAATCATGTTATGTTATATTTCAAAATATGACAGAATCTTGCATGCATCTTAAATCGGTCCTGTCTTCCTCAAAACTCATTGGAATCCGGAAATACTTATTTCTGGAGGTTAACCTTATTTGGTAGATTGATAATGGAGTTAAAATCCTTGAAAAATGATGAGTTTAGACCCCCCTCCAATGGCTGTCACTCGAAGAGTGTGCAATCTGTTTTGGGGGCTGTGTAACTCAAGGTTGTAGGGTAATAATGAGTGACTTAAAGCCACTCAAATTTCTTGATATTTGAAAAATGTCGGCTTAGCTCATTATTTTGGATGATGTAAAAAGTTGGACATAAAATGACTTTTGGAATGTTCCCATTTATAGTGATTTGTGAAACCCAAAAATACCTGGAACAGAATTTATAATATGTCCAAAAATCAGCTTTTGAGAAGGGATTTTGATTTCTTTTAATATATATAATTTTTGGGCTATTTTTAGAATAAATAATAAAATCTATCAACTTTAATTTATAAGAACCCGATGGCATTACATAAGGTACAATTTGACTTTATCTTTATTAAGACTAGTTAGGGGATCTAATCATTGGGTTTTGGACTGTTTAGGAAGGTTAGGGCGGACTTTGAGCACTTCAAAAGTCATCTTCTTGGATATTCATTATCGAACTTGTGAGTTTTCACGGCCCCACTTTTTAATGCTTTTTGTTATTTAACTGGGGGAAAAGCAWGAGATTAAGCAAACTATACTGTTTACTTATTTAACCATTGGACTAAAGAACTGTTTAGTCAAGCTTTGTTTGAAACCATCGGACTAAAGAACTGTTTAGTCAAGTTTGTTATGTCATAAAATATTGACTGTTTTTGCACTATGATATAAATGTTAAATTGATGTGCTTGGGAGTATGTTTCCAAATAAAGTCCTCGTCCGTAAACGCTACTTATTAACTCGGCCGTGTCCCCGGGCAGTGGTAATTATGGATAGCCGCTATTGTGTTGACAGTTCCACCCAGAAAGGGGTGCACATTACCTATGTTTTCTTAGTCTAATCATGTGAAATTTGGACCACCGCTGAATTAGTACTACTACGAACTGTGGGACCTAAGTAAGTGTACGCGCTACTTATGGTCGTTTGTAAATTAATGGGGCACATTGGTCAAGTAAGGCGCAGTAGCGTCTCAAGTTTAAGCATCGTGGTAGATTTACATTTATTAAGTGCAAAAGTTTATGTATAAGTTTGCAAGTAAAAGATTTATGCATTGTAATGTTTTGTGCATATGAAAACCCGTGAGCTTACCAACTCTTTGTAGTTGACTTGTTTTATGTTCCATGCTTTTCAGGTATTAAGTAAGAAATGAGGTATTTTGGCAGCATACTTGTAGCAAGACCGATTAAGTTCGAAATTGAAGTTTATGTAAAAGAAGTATTTTAACCCAATTTGGTTATGGGTGTTAAACTTGTTTTATTTTTGTAAAACTTGAATGGTGTTATTTATTAACTG
>NW_020202950.1:0-1723 GCF_001531365.2 Cynara cardunculus var. scolymus
GATAGAGATAGTCGGTTTACTTCAAAGTTCTGGGGAGGATTATAGAAAGCTTTGGGGTCTGAAATTCGGTTAAGTACGACATATCATCCGCAAACAGATGGGCAAAGTGAGAGAACTATCCAGACTCTCGAAGATATGTTGAGAAGCTGTATCATTGATTTCGGGGGATCGTGGGAAGATCACTTGCCATTGATAGAGTTTGCATATAACAATAGTTACCATTCCAGCATCCAAGCGGCACCATATGAAGTGTTGTATGGACGTAAATGTCGAACGCCGTTGTGTTGGAATGAGGTTGGTGAAAAACAGCTAACGGGTCCTTAAATTGTCCAAGAAACTTCTGAAAAGATCGCACAGATCCGCGAAAGAATTAAAACAGCACAAGATCGTCAGAAACGTTATGCTGATAATCGTCGAAAGCCGATTGAGTTTGGTATAGGTGATTTTGTGATGTTAAAAGTCGCCATGGAAAGGCGTCATCAGATTTGGAAAGAAAGGAATGCTCAGTTGAAGGTATGTGGGGCCGTTCAAAATATGTAAGCGAATTGGGCCAGCAGCATATCAGTTAGAACTGCCAGAAGGGCTAAGTCTGATTCACAAAACTTTTCATATGTCAAATCTGCGGAAATGTTTGGCTGATCCGAGTCTAGTTATACCATTGCCAGAAATTCAATTGGACAGTAAGCTGAATTTTGTGGAAACACCAGAATCTGTAATTGACCGAAAGATCAGGGTGTTGAGAAACAAAGAAATAAGTCTGGTGAAGGTTCAGTGGAAGTTTCACAAAGGACCGGAAGCGACATGGGAATTGGAATCAAAGATGAGATCAGAGTACCGATGCCTTTTTGATTAAAGGAATTCCACGATGGAATTCTTTTAAGGGGTGGATAATGTGATAACCGGATCTTAGTTATCACCCAAGGTAAATAATACTTGATTATCTGAATAAATGATTTCATGATAGCATGATAAATTGTTATATTTGATCATGTTAATGTGTAAAAATTATGTGCATAATGTAGATGCATGTATGAGATTATGTATATGTGGTAAGTCTAAATGAAATGCATATAAATAATATGGTATGTATACATAAGCATACATGCATATTGTATGTGTATGTATGAATGTATGTCATGGGTATGCATGAAGTGGGAATACATGGGAAGGGGGCTGTTTAGCCGACCTTCTGATATGTGTTGAGAATTTAACACATAAAGCGCTATTTTTACGTCGTTTTAGTTATAATAATTTCTTTTCATTCCCACTTTGAGTCATTTTTATTTATTTCTTTATACATTTGTTATTATGAAGCTAAATATTGTGGTTGACTTGTTGGTATGCTTGGATGAAGCTAATAGAGAGTGTTTGTGAAACCAGCAGATGCTGCAGCATTGGTGCAACGTTGACCTGATTCATGCAAGGATTTTTGGAGGGCTTAATGAACAAGACGCTGACTTTTTGAARATGGAGGACAGCTGGAAATAGCTGGATATTTAGTAGAAAAATCTGATGTACACTTTAGTTAAAGATATGTACTTTCTAGTTAAACTTTAGTTGGTTTGTAATTTGGCTTGGAAGACTTAGCCTACAAGTCTTGTTATTGTAATTTGGCTTGGAAGACTTAGCCTACAAGTCTTGTTATTTTGTCATCTTGTGCCCCTTTTTGAGTATAAAAAGAGGGCTTGGGGTGCCTTCTAAGCCATCCTTCATTGGATTCTTC
>NW_020202950.1:2493-4443 GCF_001531365.2 Cynara cardunculus var. scolymus
TAAGCACGTCAACTTGGATGACATAAGAGGTAGACTTGAGAAAGTTGCCGACAAGGAGACTTGTCATTTATGTTTTTCAAAACGTAACTCCCGACGAGTTGGTCGCTTGTCAAAAGTGTCAAAGTGTGATATATTCAGAGATGAAATATCAAGAACACGCCAACTCGAATGATATGGGAATCGACTCGAGAGAGTGATTTTTAACAAAGAGATTTGTTTATCCATAT
The DNA here is from genome assembly GCF_001531365.2 of Cynara cardunculus var. scolymus. Lineage (NCBI taxonomy): Eukaryota > Viridiplantae > Streptophyta > Magnoliopsida > Asterales > Asteraceae > Cynara > Cynara cardunculus. The sequence continues at coordinate 2,721 of NW_020202950.1, forward strand.
ATTTTGAATACACCATCGTGTCACTATCCCCGGCCCGGACACCATATAGAGATATGGGTGGAAAGCTATAAGATAGTGAAATGGTGAAGTCCGAGAGGAATGCCTTCAAAATAGATGGTGAAACTTAGTTTCGAAACACTGCTTGCCGTAGCATTGCTACAGCTTTGGCAGCTAGAATTTGTGTTTGGGTCTCACCTTAAGTCTTACACCCTTGCTTCTTTTATATATTCTGTATTCTGTTTTAGATAACCTTAAAATCAAAGAAAAGTCTTCAAAATCGTCATCTGAAATCATCTCTTTCATTGGACTCTAATCTAACTTTGGCTATAATCTCTGTGGACGATAATCTGGTACTTGTACCACTTTATTACTTGGAAAGACGACGTCGGACCGTATTGTATACTTGCTTTGTGGCCTAATTTAATTAGTCTAAAGGTGTGAAATATAACCGACCAAGTTTTTGGCGCCGCTGCCGGGGATTGCTTCGCTAAAGTTTTATTTTGAGTTAATTAAAAGGTTTGATTTTTCTAGTACCATCAGAATCATTTTTAAAAGTGGTGTATGCCACGGTTACAACACGGGGAATTTTTCGAATTTGATCCCGATATTGAGAGAACGTTTCACCATCGGAGGAGGGCTCAAAGAGCATTTTTTTCTCTACTCCCTCCGAACATGGCGTTACCTCCCCCAATTATTCCGGAAATACCGCATTTGGAAAACCAACCGTCGATTTTTGAACCAATTCCACCATTCCCGAATTTTCAACAAGGACATCCACATAATGGTAATAATTTGGACACGGAATCGGAACCTAATGAGAACCAAAGAGCACAAACTCCGAACATTATTAATTTGGCAAATTCCAAAAATGAGAGGATCATGGATTATGCTATTCCGGATTTTGAGCAATTAAATTCCGGGATTGTTAGGCCACATATGACCGCTCTCCATTTTGAACTCAAACCCATAATGTTTCACATGTTGCAAACAAATGGCCAATTTGCCGGATTACCTTCGGAGGACCCACATTCGCATTTAAAATCTTTTATGGAAATCACTGATGCTTTCTTGATCCCGGGAGTGTCAAATGACGCTTTAAGACTCACTTTATTTCCATTTTCCTTGAGGGATCGGGCTAAAGCATGATTTAACTCGTTAACTCCGGGTTCTGTGCCGTCATGGAGTAACATGGCGGAATTTTTTTTGCGAAAATATTTCCCACCAACAAGGAACGCTAAGTCCAGAAATGAGATTTTGTCTTTTTAAACAAATGGACGATGAGGCTGTTCCTGACGCGTGGGAAAGGTTTAAAGAACTGTTAAGGAAATGCCCACACCATGACATTCCATACTGTATTCAACTTGAGACGTTTTACAATGGGTTACATCCCATGGCAWAACAAATGCTCGATGCGACTGCGGGCGGAGCCTTTACAGCCATGACCTATAATGAAGGATATGAAATCCTAGAAAAGATTTCGGCAAACAATGGGCATTGGGCAGATCCACGTACTCAATCACAGAAAAAGACTGCCGGGATACATGATGTAGATGCATATACTGCATTAACAGCTCAGCTTACCTCCATGACCAACCTGCTGAAAAATTTAACTTCTGGTCAGGGAGGACAGCAAGTTGCTAATACACCTGTCCCAACAGTCCTATCTGTGCAGTGTGTGTGTTGTGGTGGGGAACACTCGTATGAACATTGTCCTCATAATTCT
>NW_020202950.1:5518-7426 GCF_001531365.2 Cynara cardunculus var. scolymus
GAGGCTAGACCTACCACGGTTACACTCCAATTGGCCAATAAATCCATACCCTAAGGGAAAGATTGAGGATGTGTTAGTGCAAGTTGATAAGTTCATATTTCCGGCAGACTTTATCATTCTAGACTTTGAGGCAGATAAGGACATTCCTATTATTTTAGGAAGACCATTTCTGGCCACCGAAAGAACTTTGATAGATGTCCAAAAAGGAGAGTTGACCATGAGACTTCAAGACCAAAAAGTCACATTTAATGTCTTCAACTCTCTAAAGTACCCTGATTACTTGGAAGAGTGTTCAAGAATATCTGAGACAGAGGAGATGTTTTTGGAAGAGAGAATTCAGAAAAGCCTTAAGTTGGAAGGAGAGTATGATGAGGAAATAGAAGAGGAAGATGTTGAGGAAATAAGAAATGATATTGTCCCAGTAGATGCTGCAGCATTTGAGCTGCTGGAAAATAGTGAGCAAAAGAACTTCACCCCATCCATTGTATCACCACTTGACTTAGAATTTAAACAACTCTCACCTCACATAGATTCTGAGAATGATGCACTCTTGCACACGGCCTCTAAGGCATATTTGGTTGAGATCATGACTTTCCTTGGAATACCTGCGACTGATTGGAAGCCTTACACTCAATTCATGTTGAAAACCTTTAAAGCTGCCAATCTGTCCTCTGATAAGAATGTTTGGATAAGCTTTATTAGACATTATTTATCATCGACTAATCATAACAGCTCTATTTTTGTAGAAAGGTTGGTGCTTTTGTTTAGTCTCATAACAGGTGAGAATATCAACTTTCGTGAAAACATTCTGAAGGCCATCATCGTGGATAACAAGAGTTTGTTTGAAGAGAATGAGAAGTTGAAGATGAAGATGGAGATGGCAGTCCGGAGCACACAGCCTACTCCTTCGGAGTAGGACAGGTTCTACCACCCTAATTTAGCTTCATATTTTATTTTTTTGAGTCGGGAATAGTTTTTTATACTTTATAGTCTTATTTTTTTATGCATGATCATTTCAGTTGAGGGCTGTTAACACATGAGATGATAGCCCGAATAATTTTAGTGATTGTCATTTAATCATGGTACTTTGTTTTTTGCTAGAACTAGCAAAACCCTTTTTGGGAAAACACTTTGATCACACAATCACCATTAGGAAATGAGATAGGCCATCTTTTCTATGCTCATATCAGCCACTTGCACCCTTTAAACACCATTTACCCCACATAACGCCAATGAGGACATTGTCATATTCAAGTTTGGGGGAGGAATTCACATAAGGACACAAAGTCAATACAAAAGAGCAAAGCTCTAAATTGACTCCTTATCACACAAAGGGTATTGAAAACACAACAAAAGTCCCATAGGGGCTATGTGTTTTAGAAAATGTTATGAAAAGGCACAACAAAAGTCCCATAGGGATTATGTGCAAACTCCAAACTAAAGAGACAAAAGGCCCAAAAATTTGAAATTTTTTATATAGAGTATACAAGTGAAAAAGGCAATGAGAGAAAAGATACGCCAATGAGAGAAAACCCTATAAGCCCTATTGATCCTAAAAGGGTGATTGTGTTTGAACTTAACAAAGAAAAGGGAATGCTAGCCTATGGTTCACACAAAGAACTTGGTTTTGAGTGACACTTATTAGATTTATGAAAGGCTATGAATATCATGTTGCTATAACTCTCTTTGGGAAGGCACTTAATGCCTTGATCATGTATTTGTGTTTATATTTGTCTTTTGGTTGCTTGGGGACAAGCAACGGTTTAAGTTTGGGGGTATGATAAGTGTTGAGAATTTAACACATAAAACGCTCTTTTTACGTCGTTTTAGTTATAATAATTTCTTTTCATTCCCACTTTGAGTCATTTTTATTTATTTCTTTATACATTTGTTATTATGAAGCTAAAT
>NW_020202950.1:7651-24765 GCF_001531365.2 Cynara cardunculus var. scolymus
GATTTTTAACAAAGAGATTTGTTTATCCATATATTTTGAATACACCATCGTGTCACTATCCCCGGTCCAGACACCATATAGAGATATGGGTGGAATGCTATAAGATAGTGAAATGCTGAAGTCCGAGAGGAATGGCTTCAAAATAGATGGTGGAACTTAGTTTCGAAACACTGCTTGCTGTAGCATTGCTACAGYATTGGCTGCTGGAATTTGTGTTTGGGTCTCACCTTAAGTCTTACACCCTTGCTTCTTTTATATATTCTGTATTTTGTTTTGGATAACCCTAAAATCAAAGAAAAGTCTTCAAAATCGTCATCTGAAATCATCTATTTCATTGGACTCTAATCTAACTTTGGCTACAATCTCTGTAGACGATAATCTGGTACTTGTACCACTTTATTACTTGGAAAGACGACGTTGGGCCGTATTGTATACTTGCTTTGTGGCCTAATTTCATTAGTCTAAAGGTGTGAAATATAACCGACCACCTTCCAGTTTTAGAAAGTTATAAAAGGAGGGCTTAGCCTCCATTTCTCTTCTTCTTGTCATTTTTAAAAGTTGAGCGATTTAAAAGAAGAAGAGTTAACCGGATTGCAAGTGTCTGATTTCAAGATCAAGTTGATTTCAAGTGTTTGGTTTCAAAAGATTTAAGGTGAGTGATTTCTAAACCTTTTTACATAAAATTTGTTACTGGTTTTATTTGAATGTTGATTRTTATTGAAAAGAAATTATRTATTTGTTTAAGGGTTTTATCCGGACAAAGGGTGACCGGATTAAGTTTAAATCGGACAAAGCTTGTCCGGATTATTTTTAAATCGGTCAAGGGTTGGGAGATTTAGCCTTAAACCGCTCAAGTGTTGAACGGTTTAGTCTTAAACCGGTTAAGTGTTCAGCGAGTTATGATTGATAAGAATGGTTATCATTTTGAACTGAGAAATAGGAATACGACCATATGGTGACCGGATTATTTTAAATCGGTCAAGCTTTGATCGATGTATTGTCCGGACTTGTTATCCGGACAAAGGTGTTGGAATTTATTTTAAGTGTTAAATCGGACAAGACTTGAGCGATGAGTTGTCCGGATAACTTCTAATTTGGAAATTTTTCTTAAGTTTTATATTTTAGACTTTTTATATGGTTTAAAAGGTCTATTATTGGGTTTAATTATGGATTATAAAATGAGTATTTTATATCTTTTTAAATATAAAGATATGTTCCTACCAAGCGTGGTGACGTAAGTCTGTTTTGGTATTGGAACGGGATTTTTGGGAAATGTTTCTACCAAGCGTGGTGACGTAAGTCTGTTTTGGTACGAAACTATATTTTTGGAAACCTTCCTACCAAGCGTGGTGACATAAGTCTGTTTTGGTATGGAAGTGGATTTTGCAAATTGTTTCTACCAAGCTTGGTGACGTAAGCCTGTTTTGGTATGAAACTTGTTTTAAGTAATAGTTCCCCCAGACGTGGTGACTTTTGTCTATTCTGGTTTGGAACTGGGAATGGGTACTTGCAGACGTGGTGACTTATGTCTGTTCTGATAAGTAGCCCTGTTTTGATGGAGGAATAAGGGTGGCATATCAAGGAGAGGTGTACATGGAATAAGGGTGGCATTGTCATATGTGGATACTATTATAACTCTTATTATTATTACTAATTGGATTTAATAACTTTGAGTCATCATTTCTTTGTGACCTAATGAATTAAAGATATTATTCCTATTTAGAAGTAATAATTTAGATGTTATTGAGAAGGGCAAAATAGTTTGTCATATCAGGCAAGTGTTGCCTTAAATCTTTTCTGTTAATATTTATAAAGGAATGGTCTATTGATTCAAGAAGTTTTGGTTACAATAATTGTTTCATATTGGGAACGTTGGATTTCTAATCAGAGATATTTTATAGAACTGAGGTTCTTGGGTATACTCTATTTTGCATGATATTGTGAACTGCATCATTTATTTGTACTGCAGAATATTTCTAAGCGGAATTACATTATCATATTTTGGTGTTCATCACCCTGCATTTGCAAGGAAGGGATTTACTCACTAGACCCATCTGGTCTAACCCTCATTTTCTGTTTTAAATTATGCAATGCAGGAATAGCGGGGTCCGGAGATATTAAAGGGAAAGGGAAAATGTGATTATTTTACTAATCTGTTGTCTGCTTTTGAAGATACATGTTGCATTACATGTAATAGTACATGATTTGTTTTTGAAATTTTTATATGTAGATTTTGTACATATAGTAATCCTTGTACTAGTGGGACCTTATAATGTAAATTATATTTCTATGTAATGAAATATGTAATATATACAAATGTGGTGTTTGGGGGCGTTGCATATTTACCTCTCGGTGTTTCAAAACACCCATTAAAACATCATAACAATCCTTAAAGATTTTATGCTCCAAATATGCAAAATGTCACAAAAATCATAGAACTCGTCCAATAGGAACTAAATGCATAAAAATGTGTTCAAATATGTATACAGTTTTTGCAAAGCAACTAGAACTTATATTACTAGATTTAAGATAAATCTAGATTTTACCCAAAACTTGAGCTTCCTTAGATGAAAGATGGAGAACTTGAACCGAACTCTCAATCTAAGGTGTGAAGCTCCCAAAATACTTATTTTATTCCCAAAATACCAAAATGAACCATAAAGAAGAAATTAGAGATTGAAGATATAAAGAGACCAAAACCCTAACTTTGAGAGAAAGGGCATTCAGAGATTTATCTTTAACTCTTTAGAGCTCTAAAGTTACTAGAAATTATGGATCCAATACCTAGGTTTGAATCCCATTAGATTCCAAGCAAAACCTCCAAAAATCTTCCGAGAGCCCTCTAAGTGTTGAGTAGATCGACCAATATTAAAGAAAGTAACGCAACGAAATCTGCCCAAACTCACTTGCTGATAAAGTCGTATGCCCAAACAGAAGCTCGAGCGGCTTGTGGGGAGATTTAGATTTCCTAAACCGTAAGTCGCCTGACTCCGCGACTCAGTCACGGCATGGGGTGGCACGCATGCGCCTTATCTTGGTCACTCGCTCGCTCACGATTCCAGCATGAGTTATGTGCCTTCAACTCTCGTCCGGGCCGATTTGGTAATGCGACTTAGGTCACCCCAAAACGTGCCCCAACCATTGTTTCCTTTATCTTGAGATGGTCGATGCACGTTCACGTTCCAGTGACTAGGGCAACTTTTCTCGTGGCTTAGGCCGACGCGGAAGTTGCCTAGACCTCCCGAAAGCCCATATTTTGCCACTTTTGCTCCCGCTTTGACCCAGTTAACCCGAGATCAGTTAATTTGTACTTAAAAGTGATTCCTCACTATTAATATCCATCCAACAATAACTCTAAAATTTTCTGAAACATGAAGTAATTCACAAAACCATGGGTGTTACGACGAATATTGAAGAGTTGTTTTACATACGTGAACATACATGAATATTCATGATGAATAGTATTTATATTTATGTAAGTGTTATAGTAAAAATGTATATTGATAATAAATGTTATTGTGATACATGAATACTGGAGATTTGTTGAATACACGTGAAAAATACATAACTATTCATGATAAATGTTATAGTGAGTTGTGTAGAGTCATGATGAATATCATATTAATGTATGAATATTAAAGAGTTGTTGTATACATGTGAATATGCATAAATATTCATGATGGATATTACATGGAGATACCATTTCACTTAAAATACGGTTAAAAACAAAAAAAAAACTATATCGAGATGGACTTCAAAATGAATAGAATAAAATGCTAGTTTTTTATGTAATTAGTTTAATTAAATATTAGTTATTTTTAAGCTAATTTATTTTAAAAATTACGAGGGTAAATTTTTTTTAATTAAAAAATAAAAATAAAAAGTCAACTAAGGTAGGGGTGTAACTCAAGCTTGAAATTAATTTCATTTTCCCCTTAATCAGTTTTTAATTGACCATTTGATTAGTTTTTTTTAATTTTGATCAATGGTCAATATTTGTCCCTTGGTTTACATTGAAAAATTGGTTTTGTAATATACTAGAAGGGTATTCGTGCAATGCAGCGAGATGAATCTCGATTTTAATGTTTAGTTTTTATGTTTTTGTCTCTATCGATATAATATGATTTTATGTGGTTTTAAGAAAGTGAAATGTTTTTATTTTTGAATTAAAATATAATTTAAAAATAACATAAAAATTTGTAAAAAAAATAAATCAGTAATAGTATCAAATTAACTATTTAATAGCTCTCATTTTTTTGTGTAACTTCTTTAATTCAATTTTTATTATAACTTAGTTTACATTTAATAACAAAATAATTTATTTTTGTTTTAATAACATAATTTTTTATAAAGATAATAATCAAACATTATGTTAGAACTCAATAATTATCTTAATTATATTTTAGATTTTATATATTTAAAATGGATGTTTATCCTGTATTTGATTATGTTTATCAAGAGTTAGTTACACGAATTTAAAAATGGAGTTTTAATAAGTTATACTTACGCAAAATTACTTGTAATCTTAAATTTTAAGTAATATGCATCAGTCAACAGTATTTCATTTATAAAAAATGATTTTTAAGAATTTTTATCAAATGCTTTATAATATAGTATAGATATATAGTCGGGTTCAAACAAAAATGATATGTATTTAAGAGAATAAAAAAGGGTTGAATCACATGTGATTTTACACTAACATCACGTAATAAATCACACACACACACATATATAGGGGAGAGTTCAAATGAGAAGTTAAAACATTTTGCTAGAAGACGAGAAGTTTTAATATCATATATGACTACGCATATGATACACAAGTTTAATCATATATGATTAAACACACGTTGCATTGACAACACATGACGTTTAATCATATATAATTAAACACACCTAGAGGAATGTAATCATATATAATATTGAGACTTCCCGCCTTCTCGTAAAATGTTTAACTTCTCGTAAGATCCTTCCCCTATATGTGTGTGTGTATACACACATAGTATATGGTTCAAATGAGAAACTCCATAATTTTAAAATTAGGAGAAGAAATCTCAACCCTTAGTTTATTCTTTTTCACTAGTTAAGATAACTACGGAAAAAAATATTAAATATCCTAATTTATATGCTTTTTTTGTAACATTTTATAGATTTTAATAATCATCGATTTTTTATCCAATTTTCCACCTTGGAATTATTGACGATTTTACAATCTACAAATCAAATTAAATCTCATTTGCCAAAATGTCATGTGTGAAAATTAACATCGATGTTATTTCATTGGTCGTTTGAAATATAACCAAACACAAAAGATCCCAACATATCATTATTAAATAGTGATAATGATTCATATACGAACATGTGAATCCTAATATTATTATAACTTATACGTGAATCAAATTACACTTTGTAATCGATATTTTAAATTAATTAAAGATTCATATATGAATCTTAAAAAATACATATTATCGTGGATCTTAAAAGATAATGAAATTCTCATGTTTGATATAATTTCTTTAATATAATAATGATTATATTTCAAATAATTTAACATAAAAAAAATATGGGTAATCAAATTTTTATTTGAAAAAGTAAGTGTGTAATTATGAAAAATGTGTGAATCAGTGATTTAATGGCGATTAATGATTTAATTATACAAAAGTTTCAAATTTTCCTCTCAATTTCCTTAGATTCTTTAAATTAGTCATAATTTTTCTTATATTTATATATTTCCCCTTAAGCTCTTGGCCATTGAAAAATCTCATCTAATTGTTGATATCTATTCTCACACCTCAAAATTTTGGGGTAAAATCTCCTTTGCTCCGTTGCATATACTCTCCCTCCTTCTCGCCGTTGCACATACTCTCCCTCCTTCTCGCCGATCACCTCTCTGTAAGTATATTATCCTCTTTCTCTTTATCTTTATGTTCTTATTTTTCAGTGGTTTAACGGAAACCCGAAAAATCCGCCATCCCCCTTTGTTGGTATCAGAGCATAGAACGATTCTTTAATTTAAAAGACTAAGCCAGACTCGAGTATTAAATGATGGCATGCATAATCCCATCTTTGTTGTTGTTTTCGAGAACCCGCTTAAGTGAAAATTAAGGGATTAGTTGATGTTTTAATACTTATAAGGAGATATTGATGGATTTAAAAAAAAAAGAGTTTCCAAAATTTGTAAATTTGCTAAATATTTGCTTATATTATAAGTCTTATAACTTTGCTTTAGGACTTTTATGTTGCTTATATAAAAAGGGATGTAAGAAAATATTAATGAAAGGAATTGAGGGTAAAGAATTAATTTTAGGAAGATAGACACTTAAAATACTGAAAAAACTTTMGAAATCATAGGGTCGTTAAATCAGAAAAAGCTTGAATTTTTAAATCTTGAATTCACTGAAAAAACTAGTAGTAGTACTTTAGTAGAAAATTGTAATTTTATCTGTATATTTCCTAAAACTCATAAACATCTTTAACATTCTGAAAATATACATTTAAACGGTATAACAGATTTAATTATCAATCTTGGAACAATTTAGAACAAGAAGTTAAAAGAAATAATCAGAATTTAGACAGGATATATAATTTTATAGATAAAAGAACAGAGTTAATTAGCAAATTAACAGAAAATTTAGATTATATTAAAGCGCAAAATAATCAAAATATAAACGAATTAAAAGAAATTAAAAAAGGTTTTTCAGAAAAACAAGACCTACAGCAAAATTTACGATCTGCAATAAAAGAAGACGATATAGACAAAATAGTTACTGGTCTAAATAAAATAAATCTTAGTGAGGAAAAACCAAAAAACAAAGCAACACCCTATAAACACTGGTTACCAAGAAAATGAATAACCAAAATAGAAATTTCTTTCGAAGAAGTAGAACATTACAGGAAGGAAGAAATTCCACAAGCAATATACAAGATATAATAAGTTCAGACAGTTTTATTAATAGAACTGTGAGAAGAGGATCAGGAAGTAATAGCTCGCAACAAGCTATTCAATTAGAAGAAGAAATAGATCTAGATAGAAATATAGATCTATATAATCAACATCAATTAGACATTTTAAACCCAAGAATATTATATCAAACAGGGGTTTTTAATATAAATACAGTATTAATTCATAGTAGTCGTGAAGAAAGTTTAAGAGTGTTAGATAAAACAGTAATAGTAGAATTATTTTCACCAGAAACAATACAAAAAATAAAACAAACAGGAAAATATTTTGTACACCTAGGATTAGTAGTCATAGGAGTTAAAGCCCTAGGAAGAAAAAATTTAGGAACTAAATTATTAGCTATATTGTTAGATAAAAGTTGAAAAACAGATATAAAAAAGGCAATAATTTCTGGAATGGAAGTTGATCTTAGTCAAAATACAGCGTTATTTTATTGTACACCTGGAATTTTAAAAGATATAAATGATTTACAAAAAATAAAAATAGCATTACAAACAAAAGGATGTGATAATTATGAAGGAAATAATATAGTTATATGCATAGGAGTCTTGGGAAAGGCAAGTAACAGATCAGGAATGAAATATAAAGTAAATATCGAAGGAATAGTAAATACTATAGCATCAAAGTCAATATATATGATTAATCCAGAAAAAATAGATCCTGAAAAATTAGCGAGATTAGAATGGAAATTAGATGATTTAAAAGAACAAGAAAATGAAGTTTTAATACCTCAAAAAAGTGTTATATATGAAGACATAGATGGTACACAAAGTATACGATTTATAAGCTATACAAAAGATACACCAACAGAAGAGAAAATGATAACATGAGTACAGATTGTAATTTTATGAATATTGAATATGATACAGAACCTATATATGATACAGAAAATGAAGAAGATGGTGAAAAACTAATAAATCTCGGATTTGATAAATTCAAAGAAGAAGAATATGATTATAGTTTAATTGATTATTTAGAAGAAAATATAATTAATAATGAGACTAATACAAATTTTAAAACAAAAGAAACTAATAAAACATTAGATCAAATAATTAATAGAAAACTTACAGAATTAAATATACAAGAGGAAGTTGATGACATGATAATAGAGTGCATGACAAATTTAGGAATGACATATGAAGAAAGTTATAATAAATTGCAAGAATATTATAATCTACCCTTAGTGGAAGATATTCTACACGGAAGAACTATGTTAACAGATTTTTATAAACAAGAACAGACGTTTATGGATACACATATGGCAAATCCAAAGAAAAGAATAAAGTGGCAAGAACCAAGTACATCTACACAAGAAGAATTTAGAAGAGAATTATGGACAAAACCTTCCGTAGAATATCAGCAAGAAGCAAATATAATAGGAAAAGGTAAAAGATTACCCATGGGAAATATACATAGTAGTAGTATGTTATTATTAGAACAACAAAAACCACAATTATGGATGGATGAAATATTAGCATGAGAACAAACAGTAGTAAGAATGTGGGAAACTAATAAAAAAAGATAGTATGAACATGTTTTCCTACTTAGAAACAACATTAGGACCAGCCTTAGGAATTTGGCAAAGTAGAAAAGCTCAAGACCCAGACGAAGTTACCAGATTAAAAGCTCTAAGAGATAATCCATATAATTTTACATCACAAATTAGAACTCTTATATTAGGTGTTGATCCAGCAAAAAAYAATAGTTTAATACAGGATACAACAATTAGAAACTTAGAACAACTAAGTATAGCAGACATGAAATATATAAATGAATTTACATTAGATTTTACAAGGTTATTATCACAAACAGGACAAGCCATGGATGATAATCTATGCAATAAATATTTTATTAAATTACCAGGAGATTTGGGAAGAAATATACATGAATCATGGAAACAAAATTATGGTAATGAGAAAAATATAGGAATAGGACCTAGGATAACTTATACATTTGGAATATTAGAAGATAGATGTAAAGAAGTAGCTCTATAAGAACAGTTAAAAAAGAATACTTATGCATTCTGTAAAACAGCTATATACACACCACAAGCATATGGTCATTATAGTAATAAAAATAAAAAACTCAGAAGAAGCACTACATATAAAAAAAAGGATATACACCCCATTACAAAAATAAATATGTTAAAAAACTACAAACACGTAAATGTAGATGTTTTATTTGTGGAGACGAAAAACATTTAGCCAATAAATGTCCTGATAAAAATAAACATATAGAACGAAGTAATCTAATAGAACAAATAGGAGAGTACAACATAGAATTAGTAGAAACAAATAATTCTGATAATGAGTCAATATATAGTATATATAGTGATGAAGATAAACCATTAACAAAAAATACATATATATACGTTAATACAGAACAAGAAGAATGTCAACATAATTGGATATACAGACGAGGTAATAATTACATAAAATGTTTTTATTGTGAATATTACCCAAGTATAGATAAAAGGTCACAGTGCAATATATGTTTTAAAGAAATTTGTTACATTTGTCTTAAAAAAGCCTTTAATATTGAATTAAATACAGAAAAAGATATTAAGAAGAAAAATATTGATATTGAATTACATAATGAGAAGATTGAAAAACTTGAAATAGTAGCCGAATTATATAAATTAAAACTAAATAATGTGGAAGAAAAAGTCACATATATAGATAACTTACTAACTAATCTAATAGAAAGAGTTAATAATATGGAAAGAAAAATTGACATCACACCTTACAAAGAAGAAAATAAAATGGCTCAAGAATATGAAGAACAAACATTTATACAAACTACAAGATCAATTACTATGATTAATTTAAAATGTCGATTATGGTTAAGTAATAATAAATTCTTAGATTTAACAGCCTTATTAGATACTGGAGCAACAAAAAGTGTAATTTCTTGCGATTTAGTACCTATAGAATACCATAAAGAATTAACATATAAATTATTTACTAGAACAGTTGAAAACAGGTTAATTCAAATTAAAAACTACATAGAACCTACAGGAATACAATTTTTAGATTTTGTAGGAAATTACAGTATTAAATATGATATCCCACAAGTAAACATAAATCCTGAACATATAAAATCAACAGATTTTGTACTTGGTTTAAACTTTATTTTTGGTATAAATGGAGGTATAACTATAAATCGAAATTTTATTACCCTAAGTAAACATAGTTACAGTTTTCCTACATTAAGATATCAGCATACATCAGAGTTYGCCCGAAAGCGTGGTGGACAAGGGAACTTAGACTTTTTAAAACAACAAAATCAAACTAAATCTTTTGTTGAAAATGAATCAATTAAATTACTTACTAATTTATTAACACACGAACTAGAAAAAGGAAAAGACATTACAACTAGTATCAATCACCCTACAATTTTACATTTAGAAAAAATAGGATTCATTGGAGAAGATATCACAAAATCCAAAGTTAAATATATATGTAAATTTAAATTAAAAAATCCTGATATTACAATTAGAACAACAAATATAGAATACAATCCATTAGACAAAGAAGAATTTAAAAAAAAAATACCAGATATGTTACAACAAGGATTAATTAGAAAATCAGAGAATTCTCATATATCAGCTGCATTTATAGTAAGAAATCACAGTAAAATCAAAAGAGGTAAAACTAGAATATTTTACAATTATAAAAAGCTAAATGATAATACAGAAGATGATGGATATAACATTCCAAATAAAGATAGTTTATTAAATCTTATACAAAAGAAAAAAGTATTCTCAAAATTTGACCTAAAATCAGGATACAATCAGTTACAGCTTGAAGAAAGTTTTAAACCATGGACAGCCTTTACATGTTCGGAAGGACAATATGATCGGAAGGACAATATGAGTGGAATGTTCTTAGTTTTGGACTAAAAAACTCTCCATCTATTTTTCAAAGGTTCATGGATAGTATTTTTCTTAAATATGATTTTTGTTTAGTTTATATTGATGACATTTTAGTTGCTAGTGAAACTGTGCACGAACATGAAAAACACTTACAGAAGATCTTCGAAGAAAATAAAAAGAACGGTATAGTAGTTTCTAAAAGAAAAATGGAATTATTCAAAAGAAAGATATCTTTTCTTGGTTTAGAAATAGGCAATGGAAAGATAGAACTACCATCACACATTTCTACAAAAATTTTAGATTTTCCAGAAAAATTTGAAAATCTTAAGCAAATACAAGCGTTCTTGGGATTAATAAATTATGCCTATAAATTCATTCCTAATCTTTCAAAATTGGTTGGACCTTTATACAGTAAAACTACTAAAAATGATCAAAAACATTTTAACCAAGAAGATTTAAAATTGGTAAAAACAATAAAAGATGCAGTTAAAAATATTAAACCACTAGAATTACCATTGGTTACGGATTATATAATTATAGAGGTTGATGATTGTAAAGGATGGGGTGTCGTGCTTCTTTGTAAACCTGATAAATATAGCCCTAAAGATAAGGAAAAGATTTGTTCATATGCCAGTGGAAATTTTAATAAGACAGACATGAATTGGACAAGCTTGGATTTTGAAATACAAGCTTTAATAAATGCTTTAGAGAAATTTAAAATATTTTTACAAAATGAATTTACAGTTAGGACAGACTGTGAAGCTATAGTTTGCTTCATAAAAAATGATCAAAGCAAGAAAGTTAATAAAACAAGATGGATTAATTTACATAATATTATACAAGGATGTGGATATAAAATAAAATTTGAACATATTAAAGGAAAAAACAATGGGATAGCAGATATGCTATCAAGAAATCTTAATAAGCTATTTAAATCATGAGTAACAAAATTCAAATTAATTGTAATAAAGATAAYCAAATAAGAAAACATCTTCTTAAACAAAATTGGAAAAGATTAGAAATTTGTTACAAMGAAATAAAAATAGCACAAGAAAACATYAAAGAATTAGAAARCAATAATATTCAAAAATTTGCACATCCATACATTTTAGCCCAACCATACGATCCAGAAGAACTGAAATCTAGATTTTATGAAAATGAGTTAGAAAAGATAAGATCGTTAAAGGACTCTGTTGAGACATATAGTTTTCGGATTAGAATTATTTCAACAGATTTAGCTATATTTACTTGTTAATATACTCAATGCCGATGGATAAAAAAGATAAAGGAAAAAGAAAAACGATACAGCCTACACAAAGGAGCATATCTTCTATGAGCACTTCATCAGAAGAAGAAAAGAAGATAGTGAATACAGAAAAATTGATGCAGTCAGCCATTAACACACAAATAGAAAAAATTCACAGCTATCTACAACAACCACAACTTTTACAAGATTTCAATATCATGATACCTTCACAGTCTACACAATCCTGTAGTCAAACCATAAAACCACAAGCTAGTTCACATTATAATACTCGTTCTTCAAAAAAACATACATAATTCTCAACAAAGAACAAATTATGTTATAACATTTGGTAACTATGCGTTGCAAAAATGTTATGATATGAATAAAAAAATTAGACCTATTGTTGGCATGGGATTAACAGAAGAAAAACAGTGTTTGCTAGATAACCTATAGCATATTCAAACATTGCCACAGGCATCTACTTTTAAAGTGCATGTCTTAAATGCTTTAAGCATTTATTTTACTGAACAAAGTCAAAACACCCCCAAAACACAAAACAAACGTTTTTCTCACTATGTAATTTTCAAGGGTGCCAAAATTGGTATTTTTAATAAATGGGAAACAGTAGCAAAATACATCCAATGTCCACAACCCATTTATAAGGGATACTACAGTTTTGCTGATGCATTAAAAAGCAACAAGAGACAACTTCAGGTTAAATAATTTTCATATCGAACCCGAAGAAGTCAAAACCTTTTTAGAAATAGGAAAAACTCATCCTGAACAGATGATTAAGGCTCAGGAAGAGACTATTTCAAACCTACAGAAACAACTTGTTCAATCTGGGAAAAATCAATAGTCTATGCAAATCCAGATTGACAATTCGATTCTTAAACAAAAGAACTTAATCCTTAAAGAAAAAATCTTACAGTTACAAAAACAACTCGAGGAAAAAGAATCGAAAACAGTTTTATATAGAGATTACAACAGTTTTAAGGCAAGAATCCTTGATATTCCATGGAAGCAAGCAATGAAACCAATTCTGGACATAGTGCCTGAATTGGAAAACATAATTTCTACCAAGGTCTTAAGGGAATTTCCTGTGATCCTTTACACATTACAGAGAAAAATAATAGACATTTATTTTCAAGAAAATCAATATCCAGGAGTTACAGTTGTACAAAGCGTAGCACACTCTGGAATACTCTCAGAAACTCTTCGACTACAGATTAACCTTAAACAAACAAAAATGACAGATGATGAAATTCTGAGTTTTTATCATCATGGTATGATARACTACTTAGAATTCAACTTCAACAATCGTACATAAAATCTTCTTAATAAACTTGGAGAAAAGTTAGTCCTCACAGCAGGAAATATTTCATCCTACACTGATGCTCCATTGGTAGGATGCAAAATATTTTTTCTTCTTTCCCAGAAGCAACTAGTTCAACATACAGACCTGCAAGAAAAAGAATTTTTGTAAGCCACAGAGAAATAGAGCAAAAATACTTCAAAGAGTTAGCATGCACAAAGCAGGTAAATCTAGAAAGTAGCATTCTAAAAAGACTTGAAGAAGGTGCAACAGACAACCTTGAATCATGGATAAAGCGAGAACAAGCGACACCACCTCTTCCATACAGGTTCAAATGGACTGAGTACAAACTCCTAGCTGAAGGACATTACATACAGATCTAGTCACATTTACATTGGGATATGCTTTTACCATTTATTGGCGAAAGTGATTGTATCAGTGTCCAAGACATCAACAACAGAGAAGATGATATAGATTCACTGTCTAATCATGGATCACCACAATCAATACCAAGCACACACAGAGATTTCTAAAGACGACAAATAAGACTTCTGACATCTTTGAAAAAGAAGACATGCTTTTTGAAAATATTAGCATTGTAATAATAATAGATTCTTATCTTGTTGAATATTTGTAGATGCTTATCTTCTTTTGAAATTTTAGCCATAAATTTTGTCGGATGTAATAATTTAGAGATAGAAGTCATTGTAAATAATCATTTCAAGGCCTATATATACCGACCTTAAGCTTGCTTGTAAAAAAATCAAGAAAATTTATGCATATTTACGGCCTTAAGCTTTAGGAAAATAAAGAGAGAGGAAATTAGCAACTCATGAATTGTTATTTTACAAAGGGTTGCATAAATTTTCTTGATACTTTTACAAGCAAGCTTAAGGCCGGTATATATAGGCCTTGAAATGATTATTTACAATGACTTCTCTAAATTATTACATCCGACAAAATTTATGGCTAAAATTTCAAAAGAAGATAAGATCTACAAATATTCAACAAGATAAGAATCTATTATTATTATAATGCTAATATTTTCAAAAAGCATGTCTTCTTTTTCAAAGATGTTAGAAGTCTTATTTGTCGTCTTTAGAAATCCCTGTGTGTGCTTGGTATTGATTGTGGTGATCCATGATTAGATAGTGAATCTATATCATCTTCTCTGTTGTTGATGTCTTGGACACTGATACAATCACTTTTGCCAATAAATGGTAAAAGCATATCCCAATGTAAATGTGACCAGATCTGTATGTAATGTCCTTCAGCTAGGAGTTTGTACTCAGTCCATTTGAACCTGTATGGAAGAGGGGGTGTCGCTTGTTCTCGCTTTATCCATGATTCAAGGCTGTCTGTTGCACCTTCTTCAAGTCTTTTTAGAATGCTACTTTCTAGATTTAGCTGCTTTGTGCATGCTAACTCTTTGAAGTATTTTTGCTCTATTTCTATGTGGCTTATAAAAATTCTTTTTCTTGCAGATCTATATGTTGAACTGGTTGCTTCTGGGAAAGAAGAAAATATTTTGCATCCTACCAATGGAGCATCAGTGTAGGATGAAATAATTCCTGCTGTGAGGACTAACTTTTCTCCAAGTTTATTAAGAAGATTTTCTGTACGATTGTTGAAGTTGAATTCTAAGTAGTCTATCATACCATGATGATAAAAACTCAGAATTTCATCATCTGTCATTTTTGTTTGTTTAAGGTTAATCTATAGTCGAAGAGTTTCTGAGAGTATTCCAGAGTGTGATAGGCTTTGTACAACTGTAACTCCTGGATATTGATTTTCTTGAAAATAAATGAATGTCTATTATTTTTCTCTGTAATGTGTAAAGGATCACAGGAATTCCCTTAAAACCTTGGTAGAAATTATGTTTTCCAATTCAGGCACTATGTCCAGAATTGGTTTCATTGTTTGCTTCCATGGAATATCAAGGATTCTTGCCTTAAAACTGTTGTAATCTCTATATAAAACTGTTTTCGATTATTTTTCCTCGAGTTGTTTTTGTAACTGTAAGATTTTTTCTTCGAGGATTAAGTTCTTTTGTTTAAGAATCGACTTGTCAATCTGGATTTGTATAGACTGTTGATTTTCCCAGATTGAACAAGTTGTTTCTGTAGGTTTGAAATAGTCTCTTCCTGAGCCTTAATCATCTGTTCAAGATGAGTTTTTGCTATTTCTGAAAAGGTTTTGACTTCTTCGGGTTCGATATGAAAATTATTTAACCCGAAGTTGTCTCTTGCTGCTTTTAATGCATCAGTAAAACTGTAGTATCCCTTATAAATGGGTTGTGGACATTGGATGTATTTTGCTACTGTTTCCCATTTATTAAAAATACCAGTTTTGGCACCCCTGAAAATTTCATAGTGAGAAAAACGTTTGTTTTGTGTTTTGGGGGTGTTCTGATTTTTTCAGTAAAATAAATGCTTAAATCATTTAAGACTTGCACTTTAAAAGTAAATGCCTGTGGCAATGTTTGAATATGCCATAGGTTATCTAGCAAACACTGTTGTTCTTCTGTTAGTCCCATGCTAACAATAGGTCAAAATTTTTTATTCATATCATAACATTTTTGCAACACATAGTTACCAAATGTTATAACTGAATCTGTTATTTATTGAGAATTTTGTATGTTTTTTTGAAGAACGAGTATTATAATGTGAACTAGCTTGTGGTTTTATGGTTGGACTACAGGATTGTTTAGACTATGAAGGTATCATGATATTGAAACTTTGTAAAAGTTGTGGTTGTTGTAGATAGCTGTGAATTTTTTCTGTTTATGTGTTGATGGCTGACTGCATCAATTTTTCTGTATTCACTACCTTCTTTTCTTCTTCTGATGAAGTGCTCATAGAAGATATGCTCCTTTGTGTAGGCTGTATCAGTTTTCTTTTTCCTTTATTTTTTTATCCATCTACATTGAGTTTTTTAACAAGTAAATCTAGCTAAATCTGTTGAAATAATTCTAATCCAAAAACTATATGTCTCAACAGAGTCCTTTAATGATCTTATCTTTTCTAACTCATTTTCATAAAATCTAGATTTCAGTTCTTCTGGATCGTATGGTTGGGCTAAAATGTATGGATGTGCAAATTTTTGTAAGACTCGAGTTTAAAAAAAAAACATTCTCGTTTACTTACCCAAATTGTACCGTACTTAAATAACGGTCGGTAATTGTTGAAGTATTAAAACCCTCAAATTACTAAACTTATTATAATTAATATATATATATATATATATATTTATATGTATAGGAGCGATCAAATGAAAACCACCCTCATTTGTACAAACCGTACAAACCACCCTCATACGTCGATTTCATTGTTTAATCTTATGAAATTTTTTCATGAAATCGTTTAATCTTGTGAAATTGTTTCATATAATACTTTTTTTGATGAATTTGTTTCATATATGGTTATGAAATTGTTTCATATAATATTTAATGAAAATTTAATGAAACTGTTTCATGTATTTTCTCTAAAATTAAAATAATAAAGATGATAATATCCATGATTAGTGTAACGCCCCAACCCACATATTACATGTAACACATATTTCATACAAAAGAAATACATGATATCATTCCATTCAGGTCCCTTAGTACAAGAATCTAACATGACCAAATCTAACATGACCAGATACAAGGTCCAAAAATTCAAAATACATTTCTTGTACTAATTAATCAAAACAGATCTTCAAGCAGAAGCGCATATAG
>NW_020202950.1:26160-28713 GCF_001531365.2 Cynara cardunculus var. scolymus
TCTTCAAAAATGGCAAGCAAAAGAGATATGAGGGTCTCACCCTCATATTTATACTTTCTAAATAAGGTAAGGCGGCTAAACCACCCTTACCATACATGTATGCACATATATAAAAATATATACACTTCCATTTAAAGCACATATACCATGTATATATTTTCATACACATAATCACATTATGCACATAATTTTCACGTACCAACATGAATAAACTTATCAATTTATCATGTTATCACGTAATCATTTAATCAGATAATCACATATTATTTACCTTGGGTGATAACCAGGATCCGGTTATCATAATTAGCACCCTTCACAGTAAAAATGGTTAATCAACCTCTTATAATTACAAAAAAAATGAACAAAATGAAAAATTATGATTGGTTGAATGAGGTTTTCACGGTTTGTACAAATTGAGTGGTTTTTATTTGAACGCTCCTCTCTCTCTCTCTATATATATATATATATATATATAATATATATATATATATATGTAAAGTTAAAAAAAAGAGCCAACGTCGGCTTCTTCATCTTCATATTCACCGTCTCATCTCTCTCTCTCTCATTTCTTTTCTTCTCTCTAAAATATTTCCCAAATCGTTGAAGCAATCGAAGTAACGATTATATATTCGGAATCCACTCTTCGAACCCTTCATAAAGGTATAAATTTCATTCACTTTTATTAGGGTGTTTACGTTACTATTTTTTTAGACCGGTTTATAAATGATGTTATGTCTAAGTTTATGGATTGATATTGTTATAAGTATGATATATTTCATGTTTAGAATGCTAGGATTGATAAAATTGATGTAGAGATTAAAAGGGTAGATTATGGTTTTATTATGGTTAGATTTGGTGTATATGTTTAACGGTACGCCAATTGTTCGATATAATGTCGAAAAAAGTAAAATTGCATGACTAAGCTTAGGTTAGCGACCATTGGACATGTTTTATGATTTAGTATGTTGAAGTATGTTTATAGGATATAAATGTAGCGAATCATGAAAGTTGGACTATGTAGGTTCATACTTTGACAGTGTATAACTTACAAACCGTAAGTCGAAATAAGCTCATATTTTGCATTTAGAAAGCCCTTAATGCATACTACAACTTTTATGTAGGATCAAAAATCCAGTTATGAATCTAAGTAGCTCGAAACAGTGTGTTTTCGGGGCTGTTTGCAATGTATTTAGGATTGATTTGCTGTTTTGTAATATTCGTATAAAATAGATGGATAATCCAAATGAGGTGATTTGAGAACCAATAGTTTCATCGCATATCATACTACATCTTTCGTTTAAATAGTATCTTCTGTATTGGTCTCTATGTGGGGTAAAAATGCTTCCGAAAATGAGGGTCAAAAGCTATTAAAAGTCGAAACGGAATTATATAAAGCTAAGTGTTGCGTCGATTTCGTAATACATATTCGGCTGTCATATTTGAAGTTTAAGTTGTTTATAAATATGTAAGACCTAAGTAGTTTATTAGTAGAATTAAAATATGATCTTATGTTGTTTAAGTAATAACCGATTTGCGCATTCGTTAGGCACGAGAGCAAGTCGAACTTTACCGTGAATCCCGTTTGATCGTGCTTTACTTCTCTATTCCGCTTAAGGTACGGATTTCACTTTCTTTGACTCTTAGGCAACTAGTTGTTGTAGTTGACCCTTCGTTTGTAACGGTGGTTCACCACTTTGTGATTGATCGCTTAAAAGTAGTCAATAAATTACATACTTATATATATATATATACATATATATATATATATATATATATAAACTCTTGTAACACCCCATATCACACATTGCATGTAACACATATTTCATACAAAAGAAATACATGATATATCCCATTCAGGTTCTTTAGTACAAGAATCTATTATAACCAAATAGAAGGTCCAAAAATTCAAATACATTTCTTGTACTAATCAATCAAAACTGTACATCAAGACAGATCTTCAAGCAGAAATGCATATAGGAAAATATTACATTTTCCCTTTTCCCTTACCGTCCGTACCTCCTGCAACACATAGTTAAAATCACAAAACGAGGGTTAGACCGAAAGGTCTAGTGAGTTACCCTTTTATGTTATTGCAGTTTGAAATCACCAAAATCTTTATGGAAAACAACATTTGATATATATATATATATATATATCAAATATATGAACAAACAGGAACATAATACCAGATCCTTTTCACTTTTTAAGCAAAGCTTTTGTAACAACCCATATAGTCCATGTACAGATAATTCACATTATCATACTCATAATACTAAAAATAGTATTGTTACAAAATATGGACTAATAAAAACTTTCTATAATACATATATGAGTAAACAAAATGCCATCGACACTAAACTTTTCACTTTCCTTTATCCTGTGAGGTATGATGATCTGCAAAACCGGTTAGTCCAACAACTGAGCGTTAGACCAAAAAGGTCTATTGAGTGTATAAATATCAAACAAACAACATACATTCTAAACAATAAGTTTAAAATCAAACCTATTCCGATACATAAACATATTTATGTCTCTCGCGGTTACACCGCCATT
>NW_020202951.1:0-6327 GCF_001531365.2 Cynara cardunculus var. scolymus
TGATCAAGGAAACAAAATAAGAATGCTAATGGTACCCAGCTAGAGGGGTCCAGCATTGTTAGAGGCTTCATCATTAGATACCAAGGAATCAGTATCAGATGATGGCATCACTAAACCTGAAGTGGTTTGAGTGGAAGGAGGAACATCCATAGAAACTACCAAGGCAGTTTCAACATACTATGACTAGAAGCTTTATAGCTATCAATACTGGTATAAATGTCATTAGTAAGTGCCTGCATCATATAAGATTTGCATAATACATCAGCATATGCTCTTTTCTTTTCTTCATCAGTGTATCTTGACTTTTCTTTAATAATTCTTTGAGCTGGTCTGTTCTCTGCAGGAATTGTAGGAGTTTCTCTCAAAAATATAGCTGGACCTTCCATTAAAGATTCCATGATTAAATCTTCATCTTTCAAACGTTCAATGAAGTTCAGAAATTTGTCTCTCCATTGATTGTAATCTCTTCTGAAGAGGACAAGTGGCTTGGTATCAGTACCAATTGTCATAGTTTCTCTTGAACTCATTTTATCTTATTTAAATGATATATGATCTCTGCAGTTCAAAATTTTATTTGAAGCATTAAAATCCAAAAATATCTCAAAATTCACACACAAAAATCTCAAATATTCAATACTTAGCAAAAATTTCAAACATTCAGCCTTATCCGGATTATGAATCCGGGCAAGTTTATCCGGATTAGGAGTCCGGACAACTAAGGTTGTTGAAACTAAGAAATACGCACAAGTCTATCTGGATTTGATATCCGGACACTTAACACTTCACAAAATTCAATTAATATCCAAATACGATCAATCATACGAAGTCAACAAAAAGTCAACAAACAAATCCGAACAATTCAAATTTGGTCAAATTAGAATAGTCAAACTTTAATCCGATCAACCACAAAAGTCAAACTTCAAATCGTTCAAAAGTCAAATTCACAATCCGATCAATGATTAAATCGATCAACTACCACTTAGTCAAAATCCAAGACTAAATCGAATAATGAAATAGTCAATTTATATCAACTCCGAACACAAGCTCATGCGGATAACTACTAAATCGCATACAGTTCTAATCGGATTAAGCATAAATCGCACAAAATCACTTGGTCAATCACAAATCACACATTCACAAATCATACAAAGAACTATGCGGATTAAACCAAATACCGATCAATATACTCTCCGATTTATCTTCAAGCACAAACACAAATTTTACCAAATTTTCAAACCAAAATAGATCAAAAACTCGAAAAATTATGAATTTTGTATGAACAGTCAGTTTACGATTTATCACAAATCCTTCAAAAACTCTTCAAAAATGATCATATTGAAAAATAATGCGAATAACAGTTGTTCAATTCATCATTGGAACACAGTGATCAAGATTTTAACACCTAAAACACAAATTTAATGAGATTAGGGTAGAAAAATTGATGTTTTTTTTCGATATCCTCAGGAACACGGAGAACAGTCGATGAACAGTGCTAAAATTTCAGAATTTCCTGTGAAAAATTCTCGAAAAATATGTATATCCTTCAAACAAATTGCTGCAACAAGCTCTGATACGAATTGTAATTCCCAAAAATCATCAAATCAGATAATCTTCAAAGAACAAGATGATCAATCTAGAGAGAGAATTTAACCCAAATGCTTTTGTATTAACTTTTGTAAAATGATTACAAAAATGACTAGCTCAACAACAATTACAACTCTAAATACCCTATTTATACTAGAAAGCATTAAAGCTACACTAATACAAAACTTAGGAGAAACAAGCTTGAATACAACAATCAAAGCAAATCTTTGAACCCAACACAGTTTGACTGAGAAATACATAAACATTAACCAATAATACATAGACATTGCATAGCTAACATCAATTAAAACAACAACATTCATACATAACATTACCATGAAAACATCAATGAAAACATCAATGAAAACATCAATGAAAACAACAACATTAATACATAAAATGCTTGTTAATTTTCTTATGGATAAAGTTGTTTGCAAGATTCAATCCAATACTACTTTTCATTGATCATTTTCTACATCACGGGGTACCCTTTTGCTATGTCCTTCACAAGTTTTTCCTCAGCTCGAATCTATTTCTACAATTGCTTTATAGTCTTTTCTTCTATTCTATCTCTTCCTCTAATTTACTCTGCCTTTCCATGTTTCTCCACCAATCATCACTGATCTTCTTGATCTCCTTTCATCTTTTTCTATGGATTTCTCCATCCTGCTAGGCATGGTTTGAGTAGACAAAGGGTTTGATGATGATAAGTTTGCAGCCATTTCTTGTAAGAAGTGGACAAGTAATTGTATAAGATTTAATATGGTCGGTATGAAGTTGTGATATCTGGTTTCACAAGGCATCCTATTTATACATTATTGCCCCCTACCAAACCTTATAAGATTCGTCTTGAAACCCTGACCTATAACCCCTAAGAATGTACTATTGTCCCCTACCCTTTAGTTGTCGTTGTGTTGTCAAATCCGGTCATAATTTGCCAGGGACTTGTTAAATCGTGTCTGACAATATTCGTCAGTAAAGCTTACAAGATTCGTCCAGAAACCTTGACCTACAACCCCTACGAATATACTACGCCCTCTACCCTTTAGCTGTCATTGTGTTGTCAAATCGGGTCATAAAGTTTCCATGGACTTGTTAAATCGTGTATGACAATATTCGTCAATAAAGCTTACAAGATTCATTCTGAAACCCTGACCTTTAACCCCTATGAATGTACTATCGCCCCTACCCTTTAGTTGTCGTTGTGTTGTCAAATCGAGTTATAAATTTGCCATGGAATTGTTAAATCGTTTCTGAAAATATTTGTCAATAAAGCTTACAAGATTCGTCCTGAAACCCTGACCTGTAACTCCTACGAATGTACTATCGGCCCCTACCCTTTAGCTATCATTGTGTCGTCAAATCCGGTCATAAATTTTCCATGGACTTGTTAAATCGTGGCTGACAATATTTGTCAGCAAACCTTACAAGATTCATCTTGAAACCCTAACCTATAACCCCTATGAAAGTACTATCGCCCCTACCATTTAGCTATCGTTGTGTTGTCAAATCTGGTCATAAATTTTCCATGGATTTGTTAAATCATGTCTGACAATATTCGTCTGTAAAGCTTACAAGATTCTTCCTGAAACCTAGACCTATAACCCCTACGAATGTATCATCGCCCCCTATTTCGCGTCGATAAGCCCATATTTTTCGTGTATAAGGTCTTTAACCGACGCAATCTTTTGATCGACCCCAATATTGAATTGATTTGATTCAACACGCCATTGGGGGATGTCAGTATATGCCGCAGATGAATGACGATGTTGTGGCTCATATCATGGTCTGTAAGAAGTGTGCGTTACAAATGATTGGCGTGCTTCTGATGGTTGGACGTCGTCGTCATCGTCATCATTTGATTCGTGATACATCCCTTGATCGAGGTCTGACTGTCCGTAATAATTATTCGCCAAAAATTCCCTGCTTTCGATCCACCATTGGGCCGACTCCTCCAAATTTGTCGACACCAACAAGGTAAGGGGGTGAAATGCGTTCTAAAAATATATAAATCAATATAGTTTTTTAACATAAATAACAAAAATAAAACTGGCAAATCTTAAAAAATGAAACCAAACCTTGTCAACTGTTGCGAACTCGAAACACTCTTCCCATTTCCGCATTTTTTTGTTTCCATCCAATAGCCCTCGGGATTGACGGACTATAACGAAAATAAATGTTGGCTCCGGGAAATGTCTCCAAAATCCATATCTGGTAGGTTATGGAAAAAAAGACAGTGAGAAGATGTAAATTAATCAATAAATAAGATATTATAAAAAACAATATAACCGACCTTGAAGGCAGATATGAAACCATTAATGTGTACTTATTCGACGGCTTCTGTGTCTGCACTGCTCTAGAACATTTTTCAGTTGTTTATATGTCAGGTGCCATATATATGAGCCCCACGGGTATTGGTTCCAGGCATCTAAATTTTCAACCAGATGCAAAATCTAGTGTTGGATATTGTGATTCTTTTTTCGTCTCAGAAACATCGTATGGAGCATAATTACGAGGCAGACACGCACCACATTATCTTCTGATATATTTTTATTATTTAAGTCGATCAATTTATTTCTAAAATGTTCGACTTTAATATTATCATGTTTGTTACCAAATAATCTTGTAATAATATTAGGTATGGTACAATTTGATGGGCGAAGATCCGACCCAAATCGGAAATCCATGATCAAACAAAACTCATATCTGCAGAACCGTAAATGGAACCCTCCAACCCGATAATATATTTCTTCAGATTCAGAAGGGAAAGAGGGGTCCTCACATTGCACCATCCAATTAATTAACGAGGAGTCTGAATAATGGTTAGATATATTTAATCATGGGTCGAAACATGTATTTCATAACATGTTTAACCTCGTTCCATTATTTGCTAATATTTCATTTATTTGTTTAATTATTGACGTATGGGCCTTCAAAATCAGTAAAGACAGGTAGAACACCTGTAAAAAAATTCAAAAATTAAATGAGATAGACTATACAAAATATGTATTTAGAAAAAATATAGTAAAGTATTAAACTAGATGTTAGAAAAAAAAATAGATTTTTAAGTTAAATTACTTGGATATTATAATATCTATGTATACTTCATTTTATTTTTTTAATAAAACCCATGTTTTTTAAACTTAATATATAATTAAAAAAAACCTCAATATTTTATTCCTTTGCAAAATAAACTCCCACTTCAACAAAATAGATTTTATAGTAGAATTTTTTTAAAACCACGTCTTTTTTTCTTATTATTTACAAAATTATTATATAACTTATTTGTTTTCTATTTACTTATTATATATATAAATTAAAATTATTATATAGTAAAATCAAAATATAATTATTAATTTACACTTCTTCAAATTTAACTTAATTCTTAATTGATAGCATATTCAAAAAATTGCGAATTTTTATCGGTTGTTCAATAGTGTTAGGTGGTTGTTTCACGGTGTCGGTGGCGGGAAACGGTGGTAGATGGAGGCACACGGTAGTTGGTGGCGGCACACGGTAGTTGGTGGTGGCACACGGTGGTAGCCTGGTAGGTGGTCGGTAGCGGCGAAAGGTGGTTGATGGTGGAGATGAACGGTGGTAGTTGGCGGCAAACGGTGGTCGGAGGGAGAGATGGACGGTGGTAGGTGGCGGCAAATGGTGGTTGTTGGCGGCAAATGGTGGTGGATGTCGTCAAACGATGGTGGATGACGGTGGACGGTGATCGGTTGTTGATGGTCGACTGTGATCGGAATGCTCGATGGTCGGTTTTTCTAGAGGTGGATGTCGGTGGTGATGGTGATAATGGTCCCCCCCCCCCCCCGACCGCCTATTTATAAAAATTGTTACGTAATAAAACAAAATAGATCGTCAAATCGACGTCAAATCATAGGCCACTAAATGACGAAATAACGGTCAAACTACGTGATTTTAAAAATATGACATTTTTCATATATAATATCTTATTTTTGTTCCCCAAATTAGATACAAATCATTTTTTTCGTATCAACAATTATTATAAAATATTAACATTTAGTGTTCGTAAAAAATATAATTCTTATAAAAAAATATAAAAACATTCGTTGGTTAATTTATGCGTTACAAAAAAAGTAGTAAAAATTATAAATTTTCACATAATTTCATATTATTTTGAGGGTTGTCATGGTAGATTGTATTTACGGGTTACGGGTTGTGAGAGTAGAACTGTTTGATTTTATAGAGTAAAACCACGACATTTGATCGTAAAACAGTTAAAAACCAGTCTTCATCATCCCCTGTTTATTAAAAACAATTCTTAATTGTCAAATCGATTTATACATTAAAATACAAAATAGTATTAAAACTTGATGGCTGGATCGCCCCCGGGAGAAGATCCGGGTTAGGTGGGGGGCGATCCCACTTTACGAGGGAAATAGTGTTTTGTCTCATAAATCAGATACATGTAGGCCCCACAAATTAATTTAAAATTATTTTTTTGTATTTTTGCACTTTTTTGTCAAGGTTTGCTTGAATCGCCCCCATGGTCAAACCATGCCTCCCGGGGCGATCTTATTGGTTAATTTGTTAAATCTTAAAAAATGACTATTTTGTTAAAATATGGTATATTTTGGTCATTTTGGTGAAATTCCCAAAATAGTATTATACGTATAAACTATCACATTTGCCTAAACCATTTTTATACTTTACACTCTTATAATTAGTCTTTTAGTTTATTTTATATCTCTTACTTTTTACTTTTTTATTTTT
>NW_020202951.1:6480-10362 GCF_001531365.2 Cynara cardunculus var. scolymus
ATTTAATCTTATATTATTAAATATTATAAAACTTACGAATTATTTTTAATAATTACATTTTATACCCTTAGAATACAAATTAAATAAATAATCATAAGGGTATAAAATGTAAGTTTTGAAAATAAATAGTACGTATTTATGATATCTAACAATATAAGATTAAATTTAAAAATATTCAATATTAGGCTCATTTTAAACATGACGAAACGATTATAATGGTGTAATTTGTATAAAAAGAAAGAATTTTCACGAAAATGACCAAAATATTCCTGATGTATTAACGAAATAGCCATTTTTTACGGGGTTTGCTAAAATAACCACATGGATCGCCCCCGGGGGTATGGTTTGACCATGGGAGCGATCCTCTCATATATTGACCAAAAAGTACGAAAAAAATAATATAAAATTAATTTGTGGGGCCCACATATATCTACTTTAGGAACCTCGATAAACGGAATCGCCTCCCACCTCACCGGATCTTCCCCCAAGGGCGATTCAGGCTTTCTTTGGGTTGAATCCTATTTAGTCTTTTAGTGCAACAAGTTTCATTATAAATACCAACCTTCTCTTTGATTAATTTTCACACCTCATTTTTCATTTCTATTCTCATATCTTCTACTCTCACAACCCTTAACCCTTAAACACAATAAACCTTCATAATCCTTAATCCTTAACCCATTAAACACAATCTACCATCACAACTCATCACCCTTAAACACAAATATGAAATCACATTAAAGTGACGATGTTTTGGTGTATCTTCCACGTGACGGTTCATTCCAGGAGATACATGGTGTCTTAGAGTATCTTCCGTTAAGCTCCCTCGTACATGTATTACGTTTTCCTTCATCAATAATGCATTCTGGTTTGGTTAAACGTCTTACTAAAAAGTTAAGTTTATGTAGTCCTTTCATTTTATTCTACAAAATGAATCCCTTACAAATATTATATCAGTTAAACGATGACAACGATGTGCTAAAGTTCCATAACGTCATTCATCAAAGTTTACCGAAAATGTTGACACTCTTTGTGGTCGAAGATGGTGGTTATGGTGGAAATCCATCAAGTGTCGTAATCTATCAATGTTTACCCGGCGGTCCAAACACTTTTTACCCCGGTGGTGTTATCGGTGGAAATCCAAGCACTCTCTTCCCGACAGTAGTGGTGAAAGCCCATATGGTCCAAACACTTTTTACCCCAATAGTGGAATAAAAAGGTTTTGGGCCATATATTGGTCAAAGGATTGTAGGAGAGTGTACCGTGGAAAAGAAATCATGGAAGATGTGAACCAACGGTTCAATATTAGCATCTCATACAGCCAAGCATGGCGAGCAAATCCGGGTTTATTGTCACAATTTGAAGATAGCAAATCCGGGGACTGTGACAGGGATCGTTGTTGATGAACTTGGATGATTCGACATGTTGTTTGTCCCACTTGGTTATTCGGTAATAGTTTTTGTTATATTCTTGAATTATTGTTATAATTTTATGTTCTGAAGTTTATATTTGTAACATCGTTCATCTGCAGATTCGCTCGTTTTTAGGACATCTGAGACCGCTCCTTATAATGGATGTTGCCCATCTAAAGGGGTCATACATGGGCACTATGTTCTTAGCGGTTGGCATGGATGGAAACAATGGGATCGTACCCATTACAATGGGAGTGGGGAAGACAGAAAGTGGCCCGTTATGGACATGGTTTTTACATAAGTTGAGGCAGTATCTGTGAAGTGACCAATTTAACCTTCGCAACTGATAGGGCTACCTCTATCGACTTGGCCATACAAACTTCATTCCCCAACGCACACCACGAACATTGTTTTCGGCATCTAAGCCAAAACTTGTGCCTAACCTCCAGTAGAGACGAAAGGAAAAAGTGGATGTTCTGGGAGGCATGCAAAGCTTATAGGGTGTCGGACTTTAAAGCTACAACGAATTTGATGCGGCACAGTCTACCTAACGCTGCTCAATATCTTGAGGAAGTTGGTTATGCTAGATGGGCACGATCGCACTTCCCTGGATTGCATTATAGTGCAATGACTTCCAATAGTGTGGAGTGCGTCAACTCAGTAATCCGGTTTGCACGTTACCTTCCGATAACAATGTTAGTCGAAGTTTATCGGGAGACATTGCAACAATGGTATTTTATACATCGGCATAACGGAGGTAAATGCAGCCATCCAAAACTATACGTTTGATTATGTAACATATGCTAATGTTATCAAATATTTGCGACTCAAATGATGAATGCAGTGACACTTTGGGTATCGATGAGTGTATTTGGTTAACAGCTTTCTTGTCCCTTTTTTTGGTTTTTAAGGCCGTAAATGAAGATGTTATCCACCACAATTTCTTGCTCACTCGCTTCTCAGGAGCATCGGTCAAACAAACCTCTACTTGCGGCTCTACAAACGGGACGTAGCATGATGTAGATCCTGCAGCATCCGTCGCAGGTTCCTGTTGCGCCATCTAAGTTCTGTAAATTAAAACATCAACAAAAATAAACATACTTACATAGTCGACATGCGGAGGCATATATGGTGAAGGATCAGTTGTAGGTCCTTGTCTACGCACATCATTCTCCCATTAATTAAGTCTCGCGTCGAGTGACCCATATTTTTCGTTTATATGGTCTTTAACCGACATGATCTTTTCATCGACCCCAATATTGTATTGGTTTAATTCAACACGCCATTGGGAGATGTCTGTATATGTTGCAGATAAATGGCGATGTTGTGGCTCATACCATTGTTTGTGAGAAGTGTGTGCTGCAAATGATTGGCGTGCTACCGATGGTTGGACGTGTCATCATCGTCATCGTCATCATTTGGTTCGTGACCCATCCCTTGATCAGGGTCCGACTGTCCATAATAATTATTGGCCAAAAAAATCTATGCTTTCGATCAACCATTGGGCCGACTCCTCCAAATTTGTCGGTACCAACGAGGTCAGGGGGCGAGATGATTTCTAAAAAATATATAAATCAATATAATTTTTTTAACAGATTTAACAAAAAAATGGCAAATCTTAAATTTATATTAAATGAAACCAAACATTGTCAATAGTTGTGAACTGACAACACTCTTTCCATTTCATCATTTTCTTTCGTTTCCATCCAATAGCCCTCAGGATTGACGGACTATAATGAAAAAAATGTTGGCTCGGGGAAATGTCTCCAAAATCCGTATCTGGTAGGTTACGAAAAAAATATGGTGAGAAGATTGTAAATTAATCAGTGAATAAGATATTATAAGAAAATATAATCGACCTTGAAGGCATATATGAAACCAAATAACGTGTACTTATTCGGCGGCCAATTTTTATGTCTGCGTCGCTCGAAAACATTTTTCAGCTGTTGATATGTCAGATGCCAAATATATGAGCCTCACGGGTATTGGTTCCAGTAATCTAAATTTTCAACCAAATGCAAAATCCAGTGTTGGATATTGTGGTTCTTTCGTTCTAGAAAAACAAAACATATGGAGCATGATTACGAGGCAAACACGCACCGCATCATCGTCTGATATATTTTTATTATTTAAGTCGGTCAATTTATTTTTAAAATGCTCGACTTTAATATTATAAAGATTGTTATTAAACAATCTTATAATAATAATAGGTATGGTACAATGTGACAGGCGAAGATCCAGTCCAACTCTTAAACTCGTGATCAAACAGAACTTATGTGTAATTATTGAGGTCTGGACCCTCAAAGTCAGTAAATATTGGTAGAACACCTTAAAAAATTAAAAAAGTAGATCTTATTTTATATATACATACATATATATATATATATATATATATATACAAATAGAAATTTATATATACATATATACATACATATATATATATATACATACATACATATATATACACATATAT
>NW_020202951.1:11627-21175 GCF_001531365.2 Cynara cardunculus var. scolymus
GTATATTCTGGTCATTTTCGTGAAAATCCCAAAAAAGAAACGTATTTTTTACGTACTTTAGTTAATATACGATTATGTGTGTTAACATAATAAATGTGTAAAATAAAAAATAAAAAAGTAAGAGATATAAAATAAATTAAATAACTAATTTTAAGATGTAAAATGTAGATTTTTTTTTAATCAAAAACTTTACACATAAAATCCCTATTCTGGATAAAGTCTCATTTGCTTCCCCTTTTTTGCATAAAGTTTTTTTCCTCCATAGAGTACCTTTTAAATTATTTTTCTTTTTTTATGCTTGAAAACAAATTTTACTAAAAAACTATCCTTCTGCGTAAAGTTTTTTTTTTTTTTTTTGTAAACTTTGGCTATTTAAGGAAAAGGGTTCCTAAAGTGGCTAAAAAGTTAAATCAATTTTGTAAAATTACTATTTGTGTAAATTTCTCCCGTATGGGCCAATCATTTTAAATAATTAATGTTATTACTAGAATAAAATAAAGGGTTAATTGGTAAATTTGACAGCTCATAAAACCCTATATGTTAATCTTTTTGGAATTTTGAAAGTCCAAACAAATTTGGCCGACCGTTACTTTGTTCTTCCTTAGAACCTACTTCCAAAAGCTCCACATACTCCGATGATCTCAATCATTCTCCCTGCCGGTCTCAACCATACTCTATCGATCTCAACCGCCGCGGCGCTGATTAGAGAGCCGCTCAAATCTGGTTTCTTCCATAAACTTCGTCGGATCTCAACTAGTTCGACGACTTCTTCCAATTGAGAAAAACAACTCAGATCAGTTTTGGTTATTCATATCCGCACATATCTGGTTTCTGCACACCCAAATCAGTTTTGGTTTCTTGTTTTTGCACAAATCTCGTTTCAAATCAGAGATGTAACGCAAATATCGCTGGAGATGTAACCCATATATCGTTGAAAATTTAAGGTTTTTGGATGTAACATAGATCTCGTCGGAGATGTAAAGTCTGGTGTAATACAATGGTATCACAGTTGTATTCATCAACCAGACCTGGTACCACAGTGTTGATCCTCTCTCATTTATTTGATGATAATCCCTTTTTCCTTTCGAAGTATTAATGTTTCTATCCTTTCAGTTCTAGCGATCATCATTGAGTTTGTACAATGATCGCTAAAACACGCATTGTAATCCTACAGCGACAATGATACTTCAAGAAGACAAAACTCACACCCAAGAACCTTCAGTGAATGTCGAAGACTGAAACTGAAGATTAGTGACTGGCACGTTCGTGATCTGAAGCAGTATTCAGTGATTACAACCTGGTCAACATATGTGTGAAGATTGCACAAGCTTTAGTGAATGTTGAAGAGGCCTCTAGCGTTATTCCAGCATTCAGCGATCAAATGAATCTTGCCATGTACGATTGTTTTTATCTTGTCCATCCACACACAAAGGACAAACCCATACCCTTCCAAAAGTATAGTATTATACGGAGCCGACTAGTCGACTCTAGTGCCCACCAACTCCATGAAAGGATGTCTGCTCATGGATAGACAATAGTGCTATTCACTGTTGCAAATGACAAGCTTTCCTCTTAAAGCTTGACATGTGTAGAACCCTTCTGATTTGAATTTAATGTAATGGGTATAAATAGCTGAGTGCTCTCCTTATGCACAATATCTGTCTATCTATTTACAGCACACAAAAGAACACATACGCTTATCTTCAAGCAAGTTAGAATTTCTCTCAAAATTCTGAAGTTCTTACCTAAGAAGAACATCTTTCTTTCTTTATCTTTTCGGCAAATTCCTTATATTTTCTAAGTATATTTGAGTGTAATCTTATATTGTTTTTAGATAGGTTATCTTTACCTTTTCTATTTCAACAAACAAGCTGTAAAAATCTGTATTGATCCTTTTATATCAATATATATTTTTAAATACGAAAGTTTTCTATGTTTGTATTCATCCCCCTTTTTACAAACTGTTCCTCTAAACTCTTGTAGACCCGGCTGGGACTAACAAGTGGTATTAGAGCAGTGTTTTCTTCTCATCCAGTTTAGTTGTTTATCTGCATTTTATTCTCTCTTCTTTCTCTAGATAATTTACTTCTTTACAAATGGCTTTACAAAACACAAACACAAACTTTTACAATAATGGCTCTCTTGCAAAATCTCCCTGATTTATAAGAGATAACTTCAGTCTTTGGAAAAATCGGATGTCTCTTTTCTTCGAAGGTGTGGATCCTGAGATCCCACATTATATAGAGAATGGACCTTATGTTCCGTACGCTGTATCTCCGGCTGTTCCTGAAACAGCTACGACTGCCGCAATTTCTGAACGGCTGATTCCTGAGCTCCATCATCAATGGAGTGATGATGACAAGAAGAAGGTGGCTATAGATACTCGAGTGAGATCTATAATAGTCATGTCTTTTTCTGACGAGGTTTATCATTCGGTTATGAAGCTTAGAACATCGAAATCCATGTGGGACACTCTATGTGTTGAATATGAAGGTACTTTCCAGTACAAGAATCGAGGAAGATTAATCTAGTAAGACAATACGAAAGATTTCTCTATGGAAAGAATGAAACATTGTTTGAAGTACATCAAAGATTTAATTGTCTTTTTATTTATTTGAGGATTGTCGACAAGGAATATTTCAACTGTGAAACTTTGACGAAGTTTCTAGAATGTTTGCCAGAATCTTGGGATACATATTCTATGTGTCTCAAAATGTCCAACGATATGTCTTCCCTCTCTCTAAGTTCTCTCTATGAGATACTACTTAATTATGAGTAGTCTTGTTAACTGAAGAGGGATCTTATCAAAGATTCCAGAGAAATAAAAAGCTCTTCGTTAGCTTTGATCTCTTAAGATTCTTCAGCTGATCTCCCATCTTCTTCTTCTATTCCTCTTTCTTCTTCTATTCATTTAACGGAGTTAGATCCCACTAACTCTGAGGATTTGTCAGAGTCTGATCTTGCAGACTTTGATGAGTCATTGGCTCTTCTAACCAAGTCTTTTAGAAGATTTGCCAGAAAAAGTAACTTCAGCAGATCTCCTTCGCTGACTATCAAGGATAAGCCAAAGTCAGATCTTATTGACAAGGCTTCAGCGATCTGCTACAATTGTCAACGCAAAGGTCACTTTGCGAGTGAATGGAGGTTAAAGAAGACTGTGACGCCATCTTCAAAAACCCCATCCTTCTTCAGATCCAAAGATGATAAATATCTGAAGCTGAAGGAGAAGTATAAGAAGATGAAGAGTTCTCAGGGAAAGGGCAAAAGGTCTTGTCGCTGAAGAACAAGAATAGGCTGATTCGTTTGATGATTCATCCTCAGATGAGGAAGATACGACCTATCTCTACTTAATGGCTAAGGATGTCAAGGAAGAAACTTCTGAGACACCAACCTCCAGTGATCCCTCATCATTCTCTCTTGCTCGGGTATGTTCCTTGAATGAACCCTCTTCTTCTTCTTCTGTCCCTGATAGCCTATCAGCATTACGTACGTTGACGGTTGATCTTTACAATTCCCTAAATGGCAAATCAAAAGCAGAAATGCTTAATCTTGATCTTCAAGAATAGTTGAAGATTTGTCATTCTAAGATCAAAGAGCTGATTAAGATTGAAGAAGATCTTAAAGATCAAGTCATTGTAAACCAGACCATCACTATCGAACGTGAATAGGCTATAGCTGAGCATGAGCAAGCTATGATGAACTCAAGGCTGAGAAGGCTACCATTGAAGGATGGTGCAAAGCCTCTGTCAAAGCCTCTGAGAACATCAACGCTTAGATTCTCGCCAAGATTAAGACTGGTCTAGGCTTTTCCAATGATCAGGAAGATAGTGTCACTGAAAGGTCCATGCTTAAGTTTGGTACCTTCGTCTCTTCAATTCCTGACACTTTTTCCTCTCAGTCTTCTATCACTAAGAGTCATCTTGAAAGAACTCCTTTGAGTTCAGGTTGCAAAGACAAAGGTAAATCCATTATCAAGGCACCTCTTCCCAAGAAGCCTAACAAGTCACATATATCAAGATCTATTCATTCATTTTGTGCACCTTCTTCTTCCTCAAGGATCACGATATTTGAATCTTCTCAGAAATCTAGGTCTAAG
Source organism: Cynara cardunculus var. scolymus (assembly GCF_001531365.2). Taxonomy (NCBI): domain Eukaryota; kingdom Viridiplantae; phylum Streptophyta; class Magnoliopsida; order Asterales; family Asteraceae; genus Cynara; species Cynara cardunculus. The sequence continues at coordinate 15,724 of NW_020202951.1, forward strand.
CTCAAGGTGAATGTTTCATCTAAGGACTCTAAATCCTCAGTTGTTCCTCCTAGAACAAATGAGAAGGAAATCATTGGAGCTTGTTCCTTTTCTGTTCCTCTAGTACTTCGTGGCCCTAAAGCTGGTTTCAGCTATATGAAGTGTAGACACTGTAGTAAAACTACACATAATGCCATCAAGTGCCCTTCTATCGCCAAGGCTGGTCCTCCGGCCAAGGGAAAGAAAGTAGACAAGGCTGAGAAATCTACCAAAGCGAAATCTACCACTAAGGTTGTAAAAATGACTAAAGTGAAGAAAACCACTAAAGCCCCTTCTTCAGGCTCAGTGAAGACAACTAATGACTCTAAGTCTTCAGTGTCAGGTGTTGTTGTTCCTCTTACCACTGAAGCCTCTTCTTCAGGTTCAGTGAAGCCTTCTGCTGACACTAAGTCTTCAGTTTCAGTAGATGTTGCCTCTAACACTGCTAGACCCTAATAGAAATGGGTACTAAAGCAATCTTAATCTGTTTATGTGCGTAGAAAGTCAAAGGCATTTGGTATCTTGAAAGTGGATGCTCAAGACATATGACTGGAGACAAATCCCTGTTCATCGATTACAAGGATGAAAGAGGTCCTTTTGTAACCTATGGAGAAAACGGAAAAGGGTATACCAAAGGTTTTGGTATATTAACCAATGGTGCAACTACCTTTAAACGTGTTGCATATGTTGAAGGACTGAAGCACAATCTTCTTAGCATCAGTCAGTTGATTGATAAAGATTTCACAGTAAAATTTTCTAAGAATTCATGCTACATCTTTGACAAGGATGATAAGGTTGCTCTAACTATTCTCTCCTAGAGAATGTATATATCATCAACATGGATTCTCCTCTTACTGAGAAAAGTTGTTTTCTCTCAAAAGCTTCGTCAGATCTCAACTGGTTGTGCACAAACGGCTTTCTTATCTCAACTTCAAGACACTCAGCGAGCTGTCTAGAAATGATCTGGTCACTGGTCTTCCTCACCACACCTTTGCAAAGGAATCTCTTTGCTCATCATGCGAGAAAAGAAAAAAGACAAGAGCTAGCTTCAAGTCTAAGCAAATCTCTTCAGTGACCTCTCCACTTCAGCTATTGCACATGGATCTCTTTGGTCCTGTTAACGTACAACCAATAGCTAGAAAGATATATACACTTGTCATTGTTGATGAGTCCTCCATGTATACTTGGGTCTTCTTTCTTAGATCCAAAAGTGAAGCACCTAAAGAAATTATCTTCTTCATCAAAAGGATAGAAGTAATTAACAATATTAAGGTACGATCTATCATAAATGACCATGGAACTGAATTCAAAAACAGTACTATGGATAGCTTCTTTGAGGACAAAGGAATCTCTCACAACTTCTCTTTTGTGAGAACTCCACAACAAAATGGGATCGCTGAAAAGAGAAATCGAACAATCATTGAGGCTGCTCGATCAATGCTCAGCGAATCTCATCTTCCCACTCATTTCTGGGATGAAGTTTTCAATACTGCTTGTTTCACTCAAAATCGGTCGCTAATCGTTAAGAGATTCAAGAAGATAACTTACGAACTCTTCCATAGTAGAAAGCCTTCTCTCAGCTTTCTTCATATATTTGGTTGCACGTGTTTTATTCTCAACAACCGTGACCAACTTGGAAAGTTTGATCCCAAAGCTGATGAATGAATCTTTCTTCGATATTCTTCGGTATCCAAAGCCTTCAGAGTATTCAACAAACGTCGACAGATCACAAAAGAAATTATTCATGTCACCTTTGATGAATCTCAATCAGCTAATTCTAAACCCATCATTAATGATGACGATGAATTAGAAAAATAGACGTTCTCTCATGTTGGACAACCTGAAGCTTCCTTCAGCAATCAACCCAATGCTGATACTATAGAAGCTGATGATGATCCACTTATCATTCCAGTTACAACTAATAACCGATACGAATCTTCTTCAGAGATCGTTGCAATGCCCATTAGTTTCATTCCTCCCTCTATTTCAAACACTGACAATCAGTGAATGAAATGCCTTCAGCATCTAAACCTCTATCAGTCGTTGAATCTCTCATTGAGGCTCCTTTAGCAATTCTACCCATTGCTGAAGAATCTACAGCTGAAGCCTCATCTTCTGTTCCTGAACATCAATGCTCAAATGACAATTTTTTACCAACTCAACGATCGACAAAAGACAACCCAATTCATCAATTGTTTTGGTGATCCAAGTGCAAGTATTCAGACACGACGTGGTCTAGGTAATATCTATCTCTTTGTTAACTTCCTTTCTATAGTTGAACCCAAGAAAATCAATGATGCTATCTTAGACCCTAACTGGGTCATTGCCATGCAATAGGAGCTTATTGAGTTTGATAGGAACAAAGTCTGGTACCTTATCCCACGTCCGTCTAACAAAAATGTGATAGGCACCAAATGGGTTTATCACAATAAGTTAGATGAACAAGGTGTGGTAACCCATAACAAGGCTCGTCTTGTTGCTAAGGGTTATAGACATGCAGAAGGAATCGATTATGATGAAACATTCACACCAATGGCTAGACTAGAAGCTATTCGATCTTCCTAGCCTTTGTTGCCCATTAAGACTTTAAAGTCTATCAAATGGATGTAAAGAGTGCTTCCCTTAATGGAAAACTCCAAGAGGAAGTTCATGTTGAACAACCTTTTGGTTTTCTTGACCCTAAGTATCCAAATCATGTCTATCAATTGGATATAGCTCTTTATGGGTTAAAACAGACCCCTTGTGCTTGGTATGATACCCTCTCCTCATTTCTCATATTTGAGAAATTTTTTCGTGGAAAGATTGACCAGACCTTATTTCTTAGGAAAGTTAAAGGTCATATCATTCTAGTCCAAATTTATGTCGATGATATTATATTTGGTTCCACTAATCCCTCTTTGTGTTTTCGGTTCGCTGATCGCATGAAGAAAGAATATCATATGAGTATGATAGAAGAACTAAACTATTTTTTAGGTCTCTTGATCAAGCAATCAGATAAAGGTATCTTTATCAGCCAAAGAAAGTATGTCAGAGATATGCTGAAAAAGTTTGATCTATCCAACAAGTCATATATGAAAACTCCAATGGCTCCTCCTCTCTCTAAACAAGGATCCAAACAAAAAGCCTGTAAACATAATTGTTTATAGAGGAATGATCGGCTCTCTGTTGTATCTCACAGCAAGTCGACCAATATCATGTATTCTACTTGTCTTTGTGCATGATATCAGTCTGAACCTAAGGAATCCCATCTGATTGTTGTAAAACGCATATTCAGATACCTAAAGGGAACTCGTAACTTGGGTCTAATCTGGTTTTGACCAAATATGTTATTCGGATAGTGATTTTGCAGGACGCAAAATTGATTGGAAAAGCATCACTAGAGGCTGTCAGCTTCTGGGTGGAAAGTTGGTAAGCTGGACAAGTAAAAAAGGAAAATTCAATGTGTACATCAACTGTTGAAGCTGAATATGTTGTCGCTAGAAGCTGTTGTGCCAAGTCCTTTAGATGAAAAACTAGCTCAACGATTATGATCTTCAGTTTTCCAAAATTTCTATCTATTGCGATAGGACTAGTGCTATTGCCATTGAAAACAATCTTGTTCTTCACTCCAAGACCAAACATATTGGGATCCGATATCATTTTATCAGAGATCATATAAATGGTAATATTGAACTTCACTTTATTCCAACTGACTACCAACTCGCTGATCTTTTTACAAAGCCTCTTGATGAGAGAAGATTCAACATCTTGATCAGCGGACTTGGAATGCTAAACGTTGAGGATTAACTTCCTTCAGCTATAAGCATTACTCAGTAAGTGAAATGATTCAGTGTTCTAATTCTATCACTGAACTCTTGAGTAAATATATCTTCTCTCTCTAAGGTATGTATACTTATTCTCTCTATTTAAAACTTAAAACTATCACTGAATCTTTCCATCCTCAGTGATCAAAACATTTTAAAAGATTGTTTCGGTGATTCCTTCTATCTCTGAACATTTTAAAATCAAGTATATCTCTCTACAATATACTTATCTTATCTTAAAACAAAAATGATCACTGAACATTTCCTTATTTAGTTATTCAAATGTTTTTAAAAGATAGTTTCAGTGTTTCTTTAATCACTGAACCATTTATGGAAATATATCTCTCTAAGATATATTTTTCTTTTCTTAAAACAAATCCATCACTGAAGCTTTTCTCTTTCAGTGATCAATGTTTTAAAAGATTTACTTTTCTTCAGGGATTCTACTTATCACTGAACCCTTTCAAAAACCTTTCATATTCTTAAGTATGTTGTTTTTTAATATATTAAACTTTTTGTTTAAAAGAAAATGGAAAATGAAACATTTTATGACGTCACTTTTATTTAAACGATACGATTTTTTTAGACGTGCGTACCGTTCTGACACACGCGACCCCTCAAAATTCCATCCAATCATGGATGAGAACGTGCTACTTTCTTCATCATTGCATAACTTTTAAGTCATATTTTCCTCTCTCCTATTTTCATTTCTCTCTCCTCCTACCTGTAAATATGAGACTTCTCCTCTCATTTTTGCCTTATGCTTTAAAATACTTTTGTCGAACCTCTACCTCAAAATCATTTGCAAGCAAGAACTAAAGAACTCTCAAACCCTTCAACCTTCTTCTTCTACTAAGTCTCACAGGTTGATAACTCTTCTTTTTGTTTGATATGTTCTTCTTCTAAGAAACTAATGTTAGGTTACTTAAGATCTTGTTCTCTTAAACGACCAACATAAATGTTAGGACCTGTAAATTCAGCTTTGATATCGATCTATTACTCTGAATGATCTATAGGACGATTCAAGTGCAGCGGAAACAATTATAAGAACAAAACAGAGTAATCAAACCAAGAACACACAGTTTAAGATGAGGAAGAAGATTAACACAGGAGAATAGCTTCAAAGGTTTTCAATTCATTCAATTGAAAATTAGACAATTACAATTCGGAAGCACATTGAATACAAAGGCCTAAGCTGCTATTTATACTAGACCCTAACGACTTTTCTAACATGATCTAGAAAGTGAAATCATCTAAGCCGTCCAAATAAAGTCTATTAAAATCTATTCACGTGAGAAGCACATGCAGCTAACAACCTTTGAAAAACAGCAGAACAGGATCTTCACAGAAGACGAATCCGCAGACCCTCTGTAAGCAATCTCAGAGGCTCTGCTATTGAAGACTTGTAAGATCTTATTGTCAAAGGACCATTTTCCAGAACCTCTGTGAGAGACATCAAAGGTTCTATTGAACTTTACTTGCATGATGAAACAGCTTATGTTGCTAGTCCTCTGATGTCTTTTGTGGAAGATACCCTTCTGTCAACACTTGCAGAATACTTTTTCATACTTTTACATGAAGTAAATATTAGAGCTAACAATCTCCCCCTAAGTATGAAAAAGTAAAATTGG